>NW_019396430.1:127993-142249 GCF_000591075.1 Eurytemora carolleeae | reverse complement strand
GTGGGGGAAATAATATTTTCAACCCATGGAGGAAATGAATATATTACCTTGTAAATTCTTCTACTTCTTCCTTGAATGTAACCTGGAAAAAATACATGTTTTTTATTTATAATTAAAAGATATGTTTTCTTAACTTAAAGAGGTTAGGACTTGTTTTTGATAACGCTTGAAAAAAAAATTTTAGAATTAAAGTATTTATTTACGTAGGTACATAAAAAAAAACAAATTTTATTTTGCCCGTTTACCTTATTATGGTAGATGATATCAGTTTGGGTTCGAACTGGTATAATCAAAGCATCTTTGGTATTCTCCATCCTCTTCCGGCCGGAAATGTCGGGTTTCCGACGGCCGGAAGAAACATCGTTTCTTGATTTTTCGCAATAATTTCCTTCCACTGTAATCCGCAAAACATCTGTTACCAAAACGCAAAAATGAATCTTCTTCAATAATTAGTTTTATTATTATTATTGCCCGGGTAGACAACATTTCACATACCACCCCCCCCCCCCCCCCCGCCTGACTCTAACTAGTTAGAAACAAAACAAACAAATACATTATGTTTGCAAAATGCTGGTATTAAGCACTATTAATCTTACAAAAATAATGCGCAGTGTGCAATATTGCTAATATTCCAGAAAAACCGTGTTCAATTCTAATTTAGAATAGAAATAAAAAAAATAAAAGATTGTAACTAAAATGGTTGAAAATTATGGTAATTAAAACTTTCAAGTAATTACCGACCTGGATAAATCATTATTTTTCTTCAAAAAATTGTTCCCCCATATTTATTGTGACCTCAAAAATCGTTTTAATTTCAAATTTGTTAAGTTAATTTTTAAAGCATTGTGTAAAAAGAATAAATAATAAACTCCATTTTCTATTTTCTTTAGAAAGTTTCAAAAAAAAAGTTTAATTATATCTATACTTATTCTTAAATATCTATACTTATTCTTAACTATCTATACTTATTCTTAAATAAATATACTTATTCTTAAATATCTATACTCCATTCTCAAAAATTCAGGAATTTGTCTCATAAACTAGAAACTGTCTAATTATCTATGCTGAGCTGTCTGTCCGTATTCAAATCTGTGTGAAGTTTAGAAATCTGAAATCCGGGATTCTGGTCTTATTCTGGTTGCCAATTTTATTCAACCAGAACTAGGCATATTTATTAATATCAAAACCAAGGGCTTACATAGGAAAGGGGGGGGGTATTCCCCCGTTCCCCCTCATTTTCATTTAGTTGTCATATTATTAACTAGCTTGGGATCCCACCTTTGCTCGGGGTCAGGGGGTTCCTGAGTTATGATCGGACATACAAACAGACCTACAGAAATTAATCTTTTATATATATAGAATAGATTATTGAACTGAACTTGAAACTTTTGAATTATATGAACTTTATATCTAAATTCTAGCTAAACCCTTGGTCTGATCCCAGTAAGAATGAATTAAACTTATACATCCAATTCAAAAGTTTTCATTTTTTTCAAAATTTACTCTCATTTTTTATTTTAAGCATTATATAGTAGGTGTGTGAAATTTAGTGAAAATTTTCTAAAATCATTTTACAGAAGTAAAATAATATTCCACCTAGAATTCTAATGCATGTTTATAAAAAACAGTTTTCACAAAATTCAAAAATGTTCCCCTCAAATGGGGTTTAATGATAAAATTGAGATGTGTCAGTGAAAATGAAAATCTTAATAATATTGGTATCCTTTCAACCGGTTTGAAAACCGGAGTTTATACTAATTTACAAAATTTTAAAAAAATCAAAATTTTGTAATGGTCAAAAAAAAAATTTTCTTTTTATAAATCTCATCAAGTGCTTAAAAAAAGTGTTATTTTTTTACATAACTCGGTCAAATTTCAATATTTTTCGATTCTGTAAATTGATATGAATTCATAAATTCAACTCGGTTTCAATAACACCCAATTTGATAAGTTTTAAAGATGGTCATTTTCACTTTTCAGCATTTGAGGCAGCCATTTTTTTGGGTAAATTGCGTTTGATAAACATGTCTTAGTATTTCTAAGAGAATACTATTTTGCTTTTTTAAAATTGTTTCAGAAAAAAATCACATCCTTATTATATTATAGTGGTCTTGAAAATGAGCGGAAAATTTTAACCACTTCAAAATATACTCCATCCTAAAAGTCATAGTCCTAATAATCATTATAATGTTACTGCATTTTGCAGATTGCAATGTTGAGATGGTCATTGATATATAATCCATGCCACGTCCTTATTTGGCGAATACGGACTCATCTATCCCTGTGTGTGTTTTCAAATAAATCCTTGCTATAATTTAGATTTGGTTACGCATGCGTGCTAACTAGAATTAATCATAGAGGAGCGTGCCGGGGGTCTTCTTTTGTAATTTAATTTAATTTTCATTTCGTGGATAAAATATATTTTTGCAATTAGATTTATATTTATGAAATATGATTTTGCAATTAGATTTATCTTTATGAAATATGATTTTGCAATTAGATTTTTATGTATGTGATTGTTGTAATTTAATACAACATATGCGTTTTAAAAATATTCCTAATATGTTTTTTTTTATATTTTTGCTTTTTGTAACAGATAAGTTTTTCCTAAATGTAAAAAATGTTAATAAACAAGGAAAATAAAGTGGGGGGGGGGCATTTGGAACAGGGTTAAATGGTTTAAATAAGAAAGAGTTATTTTTTATATACTTTAAAATATCATTTGTGGTAGAATCATTTGATCAAAGTAATAAATTGTCTTAAAGTCATGTTTGTGTAATTTCAGAGTTATGGTTCAAGAATTTGCGGCTGTACAACGTAATTGTAGCCAATTTTCTGCAATTTTTGAAATTTTTATTTTTTGCAATAAGACATAAACTTTTGCAGGGTATTTTTGCGATTTTTTCCTGAAACGCTTCTTTCAAGTTTTAAAGAACTATCACTGCTACTGGACTTTCCGTCGGAATTCTCCTAAAAAAAAATGTTTTTAATCCTTGAAGCTGATTCTACGCTCCACCCCCCTCCCACATTTTCTATAGAATCAGAGGGTCAAGATTAGGCCTGTTTTTTGTCCATGTATTGAGTATTCATGAAGAAAATGTTACATTCAATCAACATTGTTAGCATTCAAGCATAGAACTCACTTTCACTGCATAGTTCGCATTTTTGTTCAAATATTATAAAGAGACATTCCAATAAACATTTGTTTTATCAAACTGATGTTCTTAAAGGGACTGTATGCGTGATTTCAAGTGAACCTCCATGTAAAGATGGCAATTCTCGATTCACAACGGTACCCTTTAAAGGCTTGCCTGATCTAGTGCTAATAATGTTTTATAATTCTAAAACAGAAAGTGTTCAATTTTTGTTTCTGGGGACTAACGCATTTCTACTGCAGAAAAATAAATATGAATTATTGGAATTTAATACTTTATCCTAGAAAACTGAATCCGGCATTGTCATCTTAGCATGGAGGGTCATTTGAAATTACGTTTACAATCCCTTTGAGGTCTTTATAACAGATTTTAATTAAGGAATTATGTTTTTTGATGAAAATTTTAGTTTAAAGAAGAATGGTTTAGGAAAAAGTTTTAAGGGGATGGATTTATTTTAACTTTAAAAACTTTATAAAATTCCAACTCAATGTTTAAAGATTAATTAAAAACTTAGCTTGGGAACCCAGCGTTGCCCAAGTTACTCATAGTTACTCCCGCCGTTTACTCGCACTTGGACGTAAATTATGATTTAACCCGCTAAACTTAAACAAATTAAAACCAGAATATGACCGGACATTAAAACAATAAAACAAAGATTACCTGTTTAAGATATAGATAGATACCTTATTTTCCTCGGAGTAGCTGGAGTCGAGGACAATAGCACTATCACTGTCATCTTCTACATTCTTAGAACTCACATTAGGAACCTAGATTATAGTCAATAATCAAATATATTTTTTCTTAAAAACAGGAAATTTTAGGCCTTGTTTAAAATTAATAGTGGAAATTCTCAAAATAAAGGTTTTTACCGTTAATGAATTAATAACCTTTGCAATAGCTTCATGTTGAATCCTCTCTAGATCTAATTTTGTTAAACCCAGTTTCTTCGTCAGATGTTTTATTATTCTCTCCTGAACCAGAACTTCATTTTTAAAAAAAATTGAAATTCTTTCTCCTCTGCTTTTTTGAAATTGTGTTTTTTTTTGGTCCAACATATCAAATTTTATGATTTCTTCGCTGGAAATATTGCTGTTTGCGTCTGATTAGTTAGGGTAAACAGCTGTTTGGCTGGAAATATTGCTGTTTGCTTCTGATTAGTTAGAGTAAACAGCTGTTTGTCTTGAAATATTGCTGTTTGCTTCTGATTAGTTAGAGTAAACAGCTGTTTGGCTTGAAATATTGCTATTTGCTTCTGATTTGTAAAAGAAAACAGCTCTTTGGCTTGAAATATTGCTATTTGCTTCTGATTTGTAAAAGAAAACAGCTGTTAGGCTTGAAATATTACTGTTTGGTTCTGATTTGTGTAAGAAAACAGCTGTTTTGCTGGAAATATTGTCGTTTGCTTCTGATTTGTTTAAGAAAACGGTTTTTTACTGAAAATATTACTGTTTGGTTCTAATTTGTTTAAGAAAACAGCTGTTTGGCTGGTAATATTACTGTTTGCTTCTGATTAGTTTAAGAAAACAGCTGTTTACACTGTGAGGGCAAGACACATTGATACTTTAAGACAGCAAATCAAAATACACTTTAAAAGTATAAAAAGGTTGGAATTTTTTTAAATGAAGATTTTCCTGTTCTTTCAGTAGTTTTCTTTGGTTCTGAATTATCTAAAAAAAGATAACAAAAAAAAGTTTTATATTCCTAATCAAAAAACTAATATTAATTAATTTTAAAGTTAAAATTGTAAGTCTCAAACCCGCGAGCTTTAGAATTGGTATTTAAATTATTAAATTATTAAGATAACGCTTGTTAGACACTTTTCTGTGTAATAGGACTAATTAAGAATATTTTAATGCACTTCCTAGATGTAGATATTTTATTTTATTTATATGCTTTTTTGACAGGAATGAAGGTGCTTCTTTTGTATATATATGTGGAAGTTTGAAATTGGAAGAAATAAATCTGCTTCTTTGTGTGTTTCCTTGGAAAGGTTTAGGGGTGGGGTTATCTCAAAGGGAATGTCCAAGCAATTTTAGCCGTTAATTTTTATCTAAATGGTATAAAATGCTGGCAGTTTGAACAATTGTCTTTGCTAAAACTAAGAACTATTTTTGTACTGATAAATGAATTTTTAATCTTCTGCCACTTGGAATATTGTTGTCAGTCCCTTTAAGTTTAACCAGGTGTCTCCACACCACACACAGTCCCTTTAAAGTTTAACCAGGTGTCTCTACACCACACACAGTCCCTTTAAATTTTAACCAGGTTTCTCCTTACCATACACAACCCTTTAAAGTTTAACTAGGTGTCTCCTCACCACACACAACCAGGTGTCTCCTTACCACACACAGTCCCTTTAAAGTTTAACTAGGTGTCTCCTCACCACACACAACCAGGTGTCTCCTTACCATACACAGTCCCTTTAAAGTTTAACTAGGTGTCTCCTCACCACACACAACCAGGTGTCTCCTTACCACACACAGTCCCTTTAAAGTTTAACTAGGTGTCTCCTCACCACACACAACCAGGTGTCTCCTTACCATACACAGTCCCTTTAAAGTTTAACTAGGTGTCTCCTCACCACACACAACCAGGTGTCTCCTTACCACACACAGTCNCCCCGGATGATTTTGATGGTGTGTGGGCTTGTAAAGAAAGTCTTTGCATCAACTTTCACCTACAGTCCTACACCCCTAAAATTATTATTTTCCCTTCTCTTCGAGGAAAATCTTTAAAAAATGTTGCCCCTGCTTCGTTATTAATCCTAATGGGAGACTTCGCAATACCGGAAGCTAAGTTTATAATGTAGTGTGACGTTTCCTTTGTAACCTTTATTAATTACCGGCATCCACAATATCACCCCAACATTGTGGTTTATTTAAAGGGTCTCCACGCTAGGGTTATGCTCACAGATATTGTGGATTTGTCCTTTAAAGTGTCTGGTGGAATGCGTCTCAATATATCAAGTGACGTCTAGGTTACCGATGTCACGTCCCACAGGGTATCAAGAAAATAACACCAAAATACAAAAATAAAACGATAACATCCCGACGTGACGTCTTTTCTTCTCTTTTTTGACAAACACTAGTTTTTATGTAATGATAGTCAATGATTTTTTCTCAGACACCCTGTGTCAAAATTGTATTTTATATGTGCATGATCCTTATTGCTTAAGTTAACTAGACTTCAATACCACGTTCATATCTCTTTATGGTGTTACCACACATTGATAAAGGTCAATGTTATTAAATGATGGAGTTGCATAGCATGTAATTTGTTTGCATGATTTTTATTTATACATCTCTGATTATTCCCCATTATTTGATAAAGGTTGCATTATTAAAACTTTAGAGTTAAGGAGAATGAGGTTTTTTCATCATATTTCATAAACTTTTTCCCTGATCCTTAACATTCATTTCCCCCACCTCATTTTTAAAATATTCACCCCCCTGATTATTAAAACTTTAGAGCAAAGGGGAATGCTTTGTTTTTAAATAATAATTTCGGAACAGCACACTTTTTAAAGTTATTCTTCTTGTTGGAATTGACACTCTTAAAACTTATCTTGAATGATTGAGAAATAATCGTAATTCCATGTTTAACTTAGTACGACCAGATTCTAGTACAATAGATGGCAACGTAGAATTTGTACACTCTAAGTACAGCTGTATTTTCTTTTTTTACAATTTTTAAATAATTTTGGAAAACTTATCAACTAATGTGAGAAATTATTGTTATCCTTGTTTTATTTGACAGTACACTTGTGACGTCGTGTATAATTGGTCCATTTCTCTGTTGCCACCTATTGTACTTGATAATCTATTAGTGTTCGACCTATGAACTGGTGGATTTTTACTTAGTCAAGCGAAAAATTGACAGATTTTTACAACTGTAGATTGTAGATTAAATAAATTGTATTTTTAAAGATTAACAAGTTACTTAGTTACTCAATAATCCCTTTTTTAGTTGTTTGTCCACTAAAATTAAAACCTCTTATAAATGATTACCTGGTTGTAAAACTTCTGTTTGTTTATTAAGCTCCATTGCACTTTATTTATTTGTTGACTAAAATATTTTCTTCGGATCAAATTCATGACTTCTTTAACAACTCAATGAATGAGATTACATCATTTAAAATGTCAATAAAATTCAAATTGTGATCCAAGTGAGATTGGGCTTTTTATCTTTCAAGGGACTGGGCACTAAAATTCAAGGACATATTAAGATTTCTATGTCTGATTCGCAATGGTACCTATTAAGCCAAAATGAAGCATATATCACAAAATTGAGAATTTCCATTATTGCTTTCTCTATAAAAAGATTTATGGAGCAGAGTCAAAGTAGGAAATTGTTAGAATTAAACTCTTTTCCAGAATGTAAAGGTTTCTAGGGTACCGTTGTGAATCCGGCATGCCACTCGCAGAGGGTTCCTTAAATTCCGCCTGCAGTCCCTTTAAGTAGTTTTGTTAATTAAAAATTAAATTTTAATATGATTAAAACAACATTTTTCAGAAGAAAACATTCCTAATAACTTCTAGATCCTGTTCAACCCTTTTCCCTTCTCCTTTCTGTAAATGTACTTCATGACCTTCTCCTTCACTCCCCTCACTAAGAGGTTCTAGTTCTCCGGTCATTTTACGATCTATTATTCCTCAACCATTCAAATATATTTTCTTTTTTGTAAAGGAATTCACTTCTTGATATTATTTTCTGCAGTTTTCTTTTAGACTTGTCTGCAGCTGCAGTTTTCTGAGCGAAATTTTTCTGCAGTTATCTTGTCGACTTGTCTGCAGTTTTCTTGTCGACTTGTCTGGAGTTTTCTTGTCGACTTGTCTGCAGTTTTTTTGTCGAATTTTTCTGCAGTTTTCTTGTCGACTTGTCTGCAGTTTTCTTGTCGACTTGTCTGCAGTTTTCTTTTCGTTTTGTCTTCAGTTTTCTTGTCGATCTTTCTGCAGTTTTCTTGTCAACTTGTCTTCAGTTTTTTGTCGAATTGTCAGCAGTTTTCTTATGGACTACTCTGCAGTTTTTTTTGTCGACTTGTCTGAAATTTTCTTGTCGACTTGTCTGGAGTTTTCTTGTCGACTTGTCTGCAGTTTTTTTGTCGAATTTTTCTGCAATTTTCTTCTTGACTTGTCTGCAGTTTTCTTGTCGACTTGTCTGCAGTTTTCTTTTCGTTTTGTCTTCAGTTTTCTTGTCGATCTTTCTGCAGATTTCTTGTCAACTTGTCTTCAGTTTTTTGTCGAATTGTCTGCACTTCTCTAGTTGACTGCATGGCAGTTAAATGTCAAATTGTCATCAGTTTTCTTATTGACTATTTTGCAGTTTTCTTGTCGACTTGGGTAATTTTTTTCCACTTGTCTGCGGTTTTCTAGACGCCTTATCTTAATTTTTGATTTGTTTTTCACTACAAAATTAAATTATTAATCCTGACAGCCAAATGGGCCTGTTAACTTGGAAATTATTTCTAGGTTTAAAATCACTTTTAAAACCTGAATTTCACAATTTTTTTTTGTGCCAACATGCGTTGGTAATTTTTTCTGCGGTTCATCTGCGGGTGGCAGGTATTAGAGTGGTGTGAGTTGCGTCACAAATCCATCCTGTAATAGTTGATGGATGAGAGGTGGATAAAATTTGTCAATTTAAACCGTCATGTGTTTAAATATATAGAATAGAAATCAATCTTATCATCGTATCTTCACGTCGATATAAGGAACAGAAAATACGGGTTTTATTGAAGATGGGTTGGGATGGGATGGGATGGGATGGGATGGGATGGGATGGCATTATAAAGTAAAAATATTAGGCATGTATGAACAGGTTGTTGAAACCATTTTTAATAAATAATTTTGAAAATACTAAGATAAAAAGGTTTTGATTTAACTACTTTTTTAAAATATTCTCAAAAAAAGGTTGAAGATTCAAAATGAGAACAAATAAATTCTTTTTTATTTTAGTGATATTACCATATTTTATATGAATAAAAACACGCTTATTGAGGTTTTGAATTTTTCGCAGCCTTAATATTATGTTGATTTAAAAAATCCAGTTACTGAACGCATAACGCTTGCATTTTGTTAACCTGAAACTATTTAACCTTTAATTAATAAATATTTCAAGTAGACACTAAAAATTATAAAAATAAATAAAAATTATCGTTTCTAACCATACAATACACTTTTTCGCATGATACATACATTAGATTTAAATTTTGTCAAATCAAAATAAAGGCACGTTGAATTTTTAATCAGTGTATTACAATATTACATTTTTATATCAGTAATAATGAACATTGCAAAAAGTGTATTTAACATTTTTCTAAATATATTATGCAATGTTTAAAATAACATGTAATAATTTTAGTTGCAAACAATGCTGTTTATAATGAAACAATACAATGTAGTAGAAGCGTATACAGCAAGATATGCTTAACAATATAACCAATATTTACGACAGGCATAAAGCTTAGTGCCTATTCAATATTTATACCCTTAAAGGGACTGTGAGCGTAATTTTAATTGACCCTCCGTTCCAAGCAAGGGTAGAGTCTGATTCACAATGGTATACCTGTGAAAGCTGATCAATGGCAGATAGTAATCAGTTTTAAAAATTATGAATATTAATATCTAAACCATACTTGAGCAGACAACGCTTGTAAATTTTATTTTTGTGAATTGTGCATTGACATCTTTGCATAGAGGGTCACTTAAAAAACGCTTACAATCCCTTTAATAATCATAAAACTTCGCATTGACGTGTTTATGGCGCGAAACATAATTCATAAAATTCGGAATGGAAAATAAAGATTTTTTTGTGTGTTTAAAAAGACTGTTGCAGTTGAAGTAATTTCAATTTTCAAGTGACCCTACGTTTTGTCTAACCAATAACACAAAATTTCCTAATTTTTTCTAAGAAAGTAACTTGCGAATTTCTGCTACAGAAACAATGGACGATATGGTCAAAATTGTACACCCTATAAAAACGACAATATCTATTACAAAGAATATCTTTGTAAATCGGGCATGTCCCTCTTTAAAGGGAACGTCGATTGAAATTACAAGCTTCTTAAAATCCTGGGCTTTTAATCACAGTTTTTTTTAATGGAAAGTATTGTACAGTCAGTTGTAAATCATCTAAAAAAGATTATTTTTCTCTCTTTCACTTTTAAAATTCTGCTCACTTGTTACTCTTCAAAGTGTGGAACACTACTGAAGATTCGCCATTCTGATTGTCTGGTGTAGTTCCTACGCGGGGATGCACTTCGCAAATTATAGCGTCTACACAGTGCGCCTAAGTTCTTAGGCCGTGGTTTGGAAGATTACACTCGGTTGGATGAATTAGAAAAATGATGTTAGTCTAAAATAAAGGTTTTGTTTTAGAAAAATAGAAATTGTTAAGGCGTAAGATGAAAGAATATAATAATTACCTAACCTACCATTGGCCGACCCCCCCCCCTTCCCATTTTTGTGAATCTTTTTTTTAGCGATTGTTAAAATACTTTATATTTTTTCCCTTGGTAGTGAACAACCAACTAACAAATTCATTTGTATGATGATATGGGTGGCTGCAGCGCTCGGCCTAGAAATCATCCTAGCTTAATACCTTATTTCTATTTTTTTGGGGAGGGGGTGGTTCTCTAGAAAATTACCTCTCGAACAGAATAATTGCCAGAGAAAAAAAGAGACAGTTGATTAAAATATTTTAAGTACAAAATATTCTAAAAGGAATTGAGTCTCTGCCACAAACTCTGATTTTCCAATCCCCATTTGTCGTAGACCTCAGATATAGGGATAAGAACATTTGGGTTTGTGGCAAAGACTCAATTTCTTTGTCTAAAATTTTGATTGGGTTACCAAGAAGAGCCACGGGAATGTTTTCAGCTTGGTTTTGAATTTCTAAGTTGTGGGTCGACTTTTATATGGAAAAATATCTAAAACCGTAATTTACAACAACGTGCGGGAAAACGGCTGGAGTAACAATGAGTAACCTGGGCAACGCTGGGTTCCCAAGCTAGTTCAGAATATTCTAAAACAAAATGGATAATTTGATTTAGCGAAATATATCCAGAAGGAAGAGGAAGGTTGCAAATTAAATATTTCATGTCTTGCATTGCAGGCATAGAATACAATCCTAGTAGTCCTCTATTGTTTACAGGAAACAAAAAACATTTGGTTCAAAATTATAACATTTTTTACTTTCAGAAGGAAATAGGAACTAAGTTCTAATAAAAATTCTGAACGATGTTAATAATTTAATCCCTACATTCTTAAGAATAATTTTTATTTCTTTATTTTCTATTGTTAACATTCATAATTTAGAGCTAAACTTTATTGTTAATGCTGTAAGAATTATTATTTGTATTCAGAGTATTTGTGTATGGGGGGGCATTGTGCCCCCTAAAAACCCCTTTTTTGAAAAAAATATTGATACTTTTTTTAACTATGTAAACTATTCGATCATATACACACTTCCATATTACAAGTGTTAATAAATCCTGGGTACTTTTACGTTAAGTAAAAGGTTTTTAAAAAAATAAATTATTTATGTAATTTTCTTAAGTGAACTCATCAGGCACTTCCCATAATACTGTGGAGTAAGCTTCAATGGGTGAAAAATAGAGATGGAAACGTTTCTTTAAAAATATCTATATTTTCAAAGAAACGATACATATTGTATATTTAAAAATAATGATATCAAAGATAACTGTTTGTATTGTGGTGTTAAAAATTAAATGTTTATTTTGCTCTTAAGAAAGAAAAAAATTTCTCGTCAGAGGAATACAAAATATTCACACTTAAGTAAAATTTGCGAGGAAATTAAATGATGTAAGGCTACAGTTAACATCATTCTATCAGAAGGTTTTTAAGTTATCAAAAATGTCCATAATCTTCAATACTGGTCCAAAATTGGCCTCTAGCTACCCCTTCGGTGTTTTTGTTGGATCGACATTCATGAATAAAAGAGAAAAATATTTTGTCGTTTGATAAAAAAATATTTGACTTATTTTTGTTTTAGTTTTTTGCTTTTAACAGTTTTTAAACCATAAGAAAAATTGTAAAGTGTATATTATACTATAAACAGGATTCATTTTTTTAATATTTTCATTCAACATCAAAGCACGAGATATTACTGTAAACCCACCCAGCTAGTTCATTCAACCCAAGCTAAATTGTATCATGAGTTGAGTAACTGGACAAACAAATAGTATTGATTGTATTTAACCCGTTACTACTGGAGCTGGTATCAACGGCCAGAGGAAATTTCCAGGGTAGCAAGGTTCAAATCCTGGGAATCCTTATCAGGGGAACACGGATAACGGTGCTTTCGTCGGAAGAGAAAGCAATCTGAACGTCCATTTTGTCCCCGAGAAAAGGGTTAGTCTTGATGAAGGAGGAGAAGAGAGCGGTCGATCACAGCTCCAGTAGCTCCGAGAGGAGAATTAGATCCATCTATGATTCCAGGATTGACTTCGGTTGATCCTCAGTTTGTATTTTAATAATAATGTAAAATAAATGTCTGTGCAAAGTTAGTGCTTTAATCGATTCCATCTGGCTTGTTATATTGAGTTTCTCTTTGTAAAGTTGCCTTTATTTAGTTCTTTATACATGAGTTTCTATTAAGTTTATATTACAAATAAGCAATCACAATTTACTATTCAGTTTGGACCCGCCTAACCAGGATAGGTTGTTTTGAGTTGTTGAAAACGACTAAAACCATTGTCTCCCCCCAGAATTAAAATTTTAAGGCTAAAATAAAGATTTCAACATTGATCTTGAAACCTTTGTGTTTTTGCATAATTATTCATGTAAACATCTCCTTATTAACTTTTTGTCCGAACCCCTCCCTGTTTTATATTCATGTGTTCTCCTAGTCAACATTTACAATTCTCAACTAGGCTTTTCTTTATAGTGCTCAACGAGGGGAGGAAGGCCAGTCACAACAAATTCTCTTCCGAGCCACATTCTCCTCATTTTTTGCTCGAGCCACCTCAAAATCTTTGTTCAATTCTTGAAGATAAGAATATTTTTTTTTATCTGGCATTATTATAGCATAACTAATAAAATGAATTTTTGTAAATAAAAAAAAAGTTTCAAATATCCTAAAAATATTCACTTTTCGTTATGGCCAGATTAAGAAACATATTGACAATTAAAAGTCAATATTAACACAACTATTCAGCCTGGTTTTAAACAGTCTCATAAATTTTTAAGACAGGGTCAACTTTGAAGTGTTGCAACGTCTTGGGCTTCAATTTTACCGCTCTAACTCACTTATGCATTATGTAGCCCTCTACATGTACATTACAGCACTGTAAAGCACTTGTTGTTAGCTTTGGTTTTTATAAAGTTATTGGCAAAATTTTCATCAATTTTTGCTTTAGAGCTTGAGACCTTTAAATTACAGTGTATTGGAAAGACAAGGATTTTGAAGTGGCTCGGACTAGAAAATGAGGAAAATGTGGCTCGGACGAGAAATTGTAGTGGTTGGCCTCCCTTCCCTCGCTCTTATCACTAGTTTATGCTAAAAGGCTCAGCATAAAAGTTTAAGTGTAGTCAAGGGATGAATATATTTTTAATAAAAAACACCCTCTCTCCAAATTAAGTATTTTTAATGAATCAGTTTATCTTTTGCTTAAAGCTTATGTGTTAAAATGGAGGCAACGATAGGGTTAGGTGTGAAACATAATTTAGACTTGGCAAGGTTGGATATTTAAACTCAAGAGCTCTCCTTACCATCTTTTATCTTTTTATTCATAATAAATCTCTTGGCGTACGCTGCACCTTAAATAAATAACAATCAAATATTGTTCAGATCATATTTGTTAATTTTTGTACTTTTTCTAATATTTTAGAGATCAGATTTAACCAGACAATTAAATTATATAGGATGTCCCAAAAAAAGGGTGATAAAGAATTTTTTTAATGCATTTAAAAATCTCAAAAGTCAAGTCCTAGTTAGTGTTAATAACTATTTTTTTGTTTATTCTTTGAGTGTCAATATAGTGCATACGATAACGAACAAACAAAAACCTAATGCAATAAAGCTATTTTTTATAACTACAAAAATAGTCCCACTGATAATTTAAAATCATGGAGGGGGGGGG
>NW_019396430.1:115116-127941 GCF_000591075.1 Eurytemora carolleeae | reverse complement strand
CTTGGTCACTTTCCCATATTTTTTTTTGTTTTATCCCCTCTCCCTTCCTTGGTTACTTCCCCATATTTATCGTTTTATCCCCGCTCCCTTCCTTGGTCACTTCCCCATATTTATTGTTTTATCCCCCCTCCCTTACTTGGTCTCTTCCCCATATTAATTGTATTATCCCCTCTCCCTTCCTGGGTCACTTCCCCATATTTATTGTTTTATCCGCTCTCCCTTCCTGGGTCACTTCCCAATATTTATTGCTTTATCCCCGCTCCCTTCCTGGGTCACTTCCCCATATTTATTGTTTTATCCCCCCTCCCTTCTTGGGTCACTTTTTCTTACCTTATTTTTATCCTCCACCTTCCCTTCTAAGGTTACTTCNNNNAATCCATCTACTGTTTTTCTATTTTCCCCCTGTCCACCAACCAATTTTTTTACTGTTCCCTGTAATGTTTCCTTTACCGCATATACACCAAGATACTTACGTCAACAGGGGTAAAACTTACTTAAAGAGGAGATTTTTTTTTTGATAGTTTGTGCATATTTTTGTGCATTTAAGAAAGTGGTATGCCTAACTAATTCGAAAAAATTACACCTGTTTTTACTATTCCTTTAACTACAGTGTTACCCACAAAACATGAGACTGTAAAGACGACCTGAAACTCACAAAGTATGACAATGTCAAGGTTAAATTAAGTTGTTGTCTGCCTTAAATATTGTCTTTTTAGGGTTTATTTAAAGATGGCTCATAAAGAAACAAGTTTTCAGTTGTCAGGGAATCATAAAAATAAGGAAATAGACAGTACACATTGTGTACAGTCGTCTCTGAAGTCTCATCCTTTGTGGGTAACCCTGTAAACGGCTTTCGCCAGTATTTGGTTCCTATTCCGCAAAATAAACTGTATGTTGCTTCAATGCCTCTATCCAATATGGTTTATAAAATGTGTACGAATACTATGGGATTTTGCACTAGTTTTTCCGCGAAACAGTGCGCCATTTAACAACTATTAGTTTTGCGAAATTTCAAGGATTTAAAAGGCATGTGAATTTTTCACTAGCAAATTTGTAGATTTGTGGTTTTTAAGTGATAATTAATTATAATTTCTTAATAATTTTTTATACTAACATTTTAAAAATGGGAGAGAGAGGGTGCATTTTGAATCGAGGTATGGGGGGAGGGGGAGGGGGTGGATGTATAATATTTAGGAGGGGAGTTTCAATTGTTTCTTCATGGGGGGGGGGGTCAGCACCCATTGGGGCAACAAAAACTTAAACCCATAGATTTTACTGGTCCAGGGGGGCTGAGCTCCCATAGCCCCCCCCTGACCTGAATTAGCCTCTGAATGCAGGCTGTATGGAGGATTCATGATTTCTCTGCATGTAATAAAATTCAGATTGTTTAATTACTTAAATACGATAAAATCCTAACTTTTCACCAGCTGATATGAGGTTTAGAATATTGTCAGGAGGTATTTAGTTGTGAAATCATCAAAATTTAAATTTTATTAGTTTATATTTAAAAAAGGAAATGAACAGTTGCCTATGATAATTAAAGGTATGAAGTCTGAACAAACAGTCGAAAGTTTGAAATATCATATATTTGCACACTTGTTTCAAAGATATAGGGATTAGAAAATCAAAGTTGGAAAGTTTCTCTGTACCATATACTATGATGCAAACGCAAAAAATGCAAAAAATAATCGATTTTTTTATAATTTTCTCTCTGCAATATTTTGAAGTAATATTATAATTAGTATAATAGCCTAAATATTAGTACCACACACACCGTCCTAACTAATCATATGCTTAACTGTTTCTCACAGGGGTTAAAATTGAACTTTTCTTAAGAAAAATTATTATTTTTCTTACTTTAAGTTTTGTGTATTGTATTAACATATTTGATTATATTTTTAACCCCTGAATTTAATGATGAGCCCAGGGAGAAAATGTAAAGTAGTAATTAAGTCAAACCTACTGGTTAGAAAACTGCGCACAGTCAGGACCATCAAACATGAGATTTAAAGGGGTAGCATTCATATTTTAAACTCTTCAACATAGTCTTCGTTAATAAAATGCGTTTTGATTTTAACGCCAAAAAAATGTACTCTTCCGATTCTTTCTGTTATCGAAAAAAGTGTTTATTTCTTTCTGAAACTTTTATTCATCTAAAGAAAAAAGTATTATTAATGAATAGTTCAAAATTTAGTATTTTTGCATTAATTCCTAAGACAAATTGATCAATTCTAATCAAAACAATAGTAATTTGTAATTGCCTTTCTTTTTTGCTCTAAATGGGGGGGGGGGGGCATTGTTTTAAATTTGAAGTTTGTGAGAGAAAAAGTTTTTTTAATTTTTGCTAAACAATAAAACTTGTAAACATATCTGTTCATGCATTAAAATTCTTCCCAAAATAGTTGTAAAAGTTAAGATTAGAAAAATAACTTCCTTGTGCCTGGCTAAGCAGAAAGGAATTTTGCATAAATATTTGTTATTTCAGGACTATTTGCATGACCCCCCCCCCCTGCTCAGGTTTTAAGAGAAAAAAATGAAGAACAGAAACTTAATTTGCAAGCATAATTTTTCCTTTTTTGTTTGTTTTTAAAAGATTCATAATTTTTTCCAAAAATAGAATTTTTTCTGAGAGAAGTCTCTGAGTTGTTTAAATGTTATGCTTTAGTTAAGAATTTCGACCGAAAACCCGCAGTTTCATTGAAAACTCTTAAAATAGAATTTTCAACACGCTACTCTGACTAAATCATGGATTTTGGTTGCTGCTGGAGCCCCTAAATCTTTTCTATATGGCTGTTAGAATCTATTCATATCTTTAGATTATCCCGAAACTCTTGTGCTTTCTTGTGCTTTTGCTATAAAATATATGCTTTTCTTCCGAAATACTCGCTGTAACAAAGACGACGACATTTATATAGATTGAGGGATTACAGGATTCATTCAAGGATAAATTTTTATACGGGAAAAATCATTGAAATCATTATAAATCAATACAAGCTACAATTCATACAATGTTTGTAAATGAAAAGATTATCAGATATAGCCATTTTATCCATTCTCAACATGAAACACAAGACAAATGCATTTTAAGAGGAGTATTGTTACAAGAACAGTCACCCCCCTCCCATAACCCCCTAAAATACCCGCTCTCCCCTCCCCTTCCATGATAACCAATGATATATTTACTAACCGTATAAGTCCTATTTTTGTGAATCCTCTAAAATCAGGCGCACAATATAGGTTAAACTATGTTCGTGCCCTCACATCAGTCCTGTCAAAATATGAATAAAACAGCGTGTTAACACCAATTCTAAAACAACCAGCGCCGTGCTATTTTCATCATATTTTATCATGTAAAACCACTGGTCCGCTAAACTATGCGAATTCAAGTATCCGGATTCTTATGGCAAAATATCAACCAAAACATTTTTAAAAAAAACATATTTCAACTTCATTATCGTCCTAATCATTGAATCGTATATCAAGTTTCTTCAAAATTTTTGTTCTTCTTGTTCTTCTTGTTCTTCTTGTTCTTCTTGTTCTTCTTGTTCTTCTTGTTCTTCTTGTTCTTATTGTTCTTCTTGTTCTTCTTGTTCTTCTTGTTTTTCCTGTTCTTCCTGTTCTTCTTGTTCTTTGTGTTCTTCGTGTTCTTCGTGTTCTTCGTGTTCTTGTTCCTATTTTTAGTATTTGCTTTAATATTTGCTATTATTTACATTCATAAAATTATGTAATATGTTTTCTTCAAATCTTGTTATTATAATTTCCTATTTGAAAGCTGTCACTTCTAGTCAATCAATCAATCAAGGGGGTCAACCATGTTGTCTTGTTCAGAAGTATATATCTGTATTTAAATATTTCTCTGAATGTATAATACTTTGCTGGCGGCTGCATACAATTTTGGAAGTATATAAGAGCTCTCTCATGTTTGATTGTGAATATATACCTTTCCAGATAAAAATATGAAATCCATAAATATAAAGTAGTAATCTCTGTTTGTTTTTGGACCTATTGGCCTTAAATTTTGATTGAGAAACTCGGGAGAACCACGGGAATGTTCTTAACTTGTTCTTGAGATTCTAAGTTGAGTGGTTCGACTTTTAAAAGGAAAAATAGCTAAAATCGTAATTTAAGACCAGGCGCGGGTAAACGGAGGGGGTTCCCTTGCTAGTTACAAGATAAAACAACTTTAATATATAAAGGGACTGTTATTTTAAAGATGGTATGTCCGATTTCTAATGGTACAGTTAAATTACGTAGACAGTCCCTTCTAAGATGCCCCCCCTGGAGCCCCCCCCCCCCTCTCTGCCAGATGACGGAAGATATGTATCTGGTATCTTAAAATGAATTGAATCCACCCACCACTAGTGTTCACGCATACCCAGGGTTTATATTCAAAATCAACAACTTATCAACTCTTAAAGGAACAGCAAGCTCGTTTTTTTGTTCTGTCTTGGTCTCAACTAACCAGAATATATTGAAATATGTCTGGTTAGGCTATTTGATTCATCAACAAATTTCAAAATATTTTTTATCTTCCAACAATAAAAATAAACCTATTTATTTAAAGGTCATTTATTAGATTGTAACATTCCGTGTTACAAACAATTTTTGGCACAAAGAAATGCCATGAAATCATTTTGATTTACTATTTGTAAATAGATAGGTGATCGTACTTAATTAATGCCAAGATATAGTTGAACTAAGATTAAGCTAATTACGCTACTATTCGCTATTTATAAATTCTACTTAAACAAATTATTAAAGATAAGATTGAAATGTTAAAAGGGGGGGGGGAATACTTATTGAATACTGGTTTACTTCACTAATTTAAAGTTTTTTTTAATTAGTCACGCTTGGTGAAGAAGCATTAAATCTTAATATTATCAATTAAATAATCTAATTTACCGCAAACATTAGCCCCCCCCCCCCCTGCCCTTTCTATCTAATAGTTTGTCCATATGGTAAATTTTACTGTCTTATAAAAAGTTGAGAAAGACACAGGGGTGTATATTTTCTCAAAAAATATTTTTTCTTCCCCCTCCCCCCCCCCTCACTTTTAACATTTTTTTTCACAAGTTATATATGTTTGCGGTTTTATGGCTTTATTCGCAAAATTCGGGAAAATAAATGATTTTTGGGGTGAAAATTTACATTTTTTTCCCCAAATAAATGAAAATCATTCTAAAAGATATACACACCCCTGGTAAAAAGTGGAGAAGGATAATTATCCTTATTAACTGACCAATCTCAGGTTTTTATCAAACTTCAAGATTTCTTCCAAGAATTAATAATAAATGTAAGGAATGCTTGGGGAAAAGACACATGCATTGGATTTCATATTTTTTTTTGATAAAAGGGACTTGACACCATATTTTAAGAGATCCTTTATTTTAAGAGTTCCATAACCAATAATCTTGAATCTTTTAATGCAACTTGGAAGGAAATGAACTGAATTTAACCCTTTATAATGTAGAAAACGAAGATATCTTACTCAATGTTTCTCAGGCTAAGGATTCAGTTGTGAAATTTTAACTCACATTTGTTTTTTAGTTTTATCTTGACGCTATGGAAATAAAAGGGTTTTGTTAACATTTTTTTTTTCGTTGAATTATTTACACACACACATAATCTCCCAAGATAGTAAATCAAAAAGTTAATTTGGGAAAAGTGTCAGAAAAACATTAAATATTTGTCAGCAAGACTGTTTACTTTTAAAACAATGGCATTATATCAGTATGACCCCGATCCAACAAAACTTTTTCTTTTTTAATTTTTTCTAAAACTTGCCATATGAATATAAAATATAGGAATTTTTAGAATTAAACACTTCAAAACTTAAAAAAAAATACCAAGTTCTCCACATTGTTTATTAGATAAAGATTTCAAGGGTGAATCAGGGCATTGTCATCTTTGCATTAAAATTACGTTTACAGTCCCTTTAAAAGTATTGATGTATCCCCTGCAGTTATTCTTTAAAAAAATCCCTAATTATGGTGTTCTTTACTGTTCTAATTAAACACACATTATGTGTCTTATTCAGATAAAATTAATGTAAACTAATTTAGATAATCTACTGATTTTCTATTGTTCAATTCATTGCCATGTGCAAACATTAGTTTAATTAAACAAAGTTGAACTTGAATTCGTGTTTCTCCTGGGTTTAGGTTTTGTTAGGGATTGTATGGTTCGATAGGAAACTGTTGTTTGGTTTTGTTAGGCATTGTATGGGTCGATTAGGAACCTGTTGTTTGTTTTTGTTATGTATTGTATTGGTGTTTGGTTTTGTTAGGCATTGTATGGGTCGATAAGGAACCTGTTGTTTGGTTTTGTTATGCATTGTATGGGTGTTTGGTTTTGTTATGCATTGTATGGGTGTTTGGTTTTGTAAGGCATTATATGGGCCGATTAGGAAACTGTTGTTTGGTTTTGTTAGGCATTGTATGGGTCGATCAGGAAACTGTTGTTTAGTTTAGTTATGCATTGTATGGGTCGATTAGGAAACTGTTGTTTAGATTTGTTATGCATTGTATGGTTTGGTTATATTAGGAAACAGTTTGGTTTTATAAGACATTGTTAGGGTAAATTAGGAAACTGTTAAGCTTGATTCCTCAAGTGCGTCCCAACAATTTGAGCATGTAAAGAAACCCTAATATTAAATATGCATGAAGTGTTTGATTGTTGGACATATTGTTCGTAAATCTACTTGAAAACAGTATTTTAAAGAAAATTATTAAGGTCTGTTTACTGAAGAACCCTGCATGTTAATGTTTACCGTTTACTGAAACACCCTGTATGTTAATATTTACTGTTTACTGGGGCACCCTGTATGTTAATATTTACTGCTTACTGAAACACCCTGTATATTAATATTTACTACTTACTGAAACACCCTGTATATTAATATTTACTGTTTACTGGGACACCCTGTATATGAATATTTACTGTTTACCGGAACACCCTGTATATGAATATTTACTGTTTACTGGAACACCCTGCATGTTAATATTTACTGTTTACTGGGACACTCTGTATATGAAAATTTACTTTTACTGGGACACCCTGTATATTAATATTTACTGTTTACTGGGACACCCTGTGGAAAAAAAATATTAAAGTTTAAATTCAGCATATTAGAAAAGGAAGTGGAATAAAACCGATTTGATATTTCTGATTTGTTTAACCTAAATGCCAATTTTAGCAGAATACTAAATGCTAAATTCTAGGAAAGACAGCTTGAGATTGTCGTTAAGCTTAAGCAAAATAGAAAAAAATCCTTGAAATGGTTTCAAAACAAAAACAAGAAGTTCAATAAACATAAATCTGTTTTCAAAGAAAAGATAATGGTAAAACTAATTTGAAGATTTGAAGGACACGTCCTGCTGTGCCAAAAACATTCTTCACTACTCGTTAAAATAAAGTAAATTGCAAAGATTTCAAATTTTATCGTTATCTAATTAAAGACCAATGATAACAAAAATGTTTTCAATTTCTATTAAATTTGCTCTCCTCATACATGTGCGCAAAATTAAAGCTAGAGAAGCTACGAGGTCACAAAGTTGTACTGGTGATGTCGTAAACCATCTGTCTAGTTTGCAGGGAGTGTTAGGACATTTATTAGACAGAGCATGTTTATGCATGTAAGCAAAGCCGCGAATATATTAACTGCTAAAAGTCCCGTTATATAAAATAAGTTTATCAGATATAATGAAATGTATAACACTAGGCTATTAACTTTTAATTGCTGCTCTATTAAACAGTTTTTTAAAATGTAGTTTAAAATATATAAATTATATAAATAAAGCACATATTTCGATAAGCATCCTATGAAGAGTAATGTATGGGTGGAGAAGGGGGGGGGGTATAGTTTATGAAAACTGCACTTGTTAGGGGGGAATAAATTTTTGTTAATTTAAAAAACAGAAGAGCTAATTTATGCTTGTTTGTTTCTAGTGCAAATGCGCTACCATCTTCTCATGAACTTATTAAGAAATTGTATACTTTTTCTGTGACACCCTGTCTACCTTAAATCAAATTAATAGATAATGGTTTAAACTCGATTGATATAAGCGCCGGTAATTTCAACGATGTATGGAACAACGTCGTAGTTATCTTGTGTTAGTGGTTAAAACTCCCAATTCTCTGGTTTAAGAAAATTAGATAAAATTATTCATTTTTTAAATTTCTCTAACCAAGCCTGTCATCCTAATTGAGTTTAATAGTATTATGCGGGAAATTGTACAATTCACATAAAATTATATAAAAACTATAGAATACAGAGAGAAATCTTTTTAAAATCTTCATTTGCTTTGAATGAATTGTGAAGTGCCATAAGCAATTCACACCAAGTATCATTGTAACTCAACATTGCAGACTTGGATGACATCAATTAATCCCAATAACTGTCATTCTAAAGGGAATTTAAATGTAATTTAAAGTGACCCTCTATGGATTCAAAGATGTCAATACCTGATTTACAAGGGTACACTTGAAATCTTTGTCTGATCAGTATAAATTAAATATCAATATGTTTGTTTCTTTAAGCTGTTAATTTTAATTTTTGGTTCTTCGTGAAAATGACTTGCGCATTTCGTGATTATAAGAAGCATTGGAGAAACTCTCAGAGGTATACACTTTTCAGGTTGGAAAAACGAGGGTATCCTCCATATTTTTGATCAGATTAAAGTTTCAAGGGTACCGTTGTAAATCGGACATTGCTATCGATATATCTTATATATATCCATTTGTCTATCTGTCTATCTATCTAACTATCTTTGCATTGAGGGTCTCTTAAGTAAACAAAGAAAATTCTAATTAGAAAGTGAATGAGAGTCATTATGAAAAGATACATTGACAGTTAATTGCAACTCATAAACATTTAGATAAAGCGAGAAGACAGCCTTATTCACACACAAAGAATACATGCATATATTAATTGTGTAGTTTAAGTTTGTTAAGTTATAGTTTAATTACTTCTAAAATTTTATAACGGCGTCCCCCCCCCCTCTTTAATATTTAATTAATATCAAGTTTAATATCAAGTGTAGATTTTGTATATCTGCAATATGCTTATCCGGTAAAGTTATTCTCCAAACTAGATTTTGTACACCTTGGAAGGAAGAGTTTCAAAAAAAAATACGATAAATCCGACTATCTGTAGATATTGAGAGACAAGTGAAGATATATTAATCTCTATTGGATTCTTTATATCTTAAATAGTAATCTCTGTTTGTTTGTATGTCCGATCATAACTCAGGAACCACTTGACCGATTTGCTTCAAATTTTGACTGGGGAACTCGGGAATATTCTTGGCTTTGCTTTGAGATTCTCAGTGGAGTGGATCGACTTTAAAAGGAAAAATAGTCAAAATCATAATTTAAGACGAAGCTTGGGTTAACGGCTTGAGTAACTATGAGTAACCTGGGCAACACCGGGTACTTCAGCTAGGTCTGTACAAATCTATTTATAAATGTATAAATATTATGTACAGGTATTCCCCATTTTTAGATGTGTGTACTATTTATCAAATTAGATTATTAAATAAAGCGGATTGTTTTGATAAACTAGGGGGAACTTCAAAGGGTTGTTCTTTCTTTTGATAGATACAATCTTAAGTTGTAAATTTTACAATATAAGAATATGGGTTTTAATATTTTGGTTGTGATTTTCAAACTAAATTATCTGCCTTAAATATTTGCAACCTTAAGTCGTAGACCTCTGATATTTCAAACTAGGAATTCTGCATAAAATGACTGAAATATTTATGTGATTTTAAGTAATCTATTTCTTAGCAATTATCATAGTGATCCAAAGGTTGTAAGCTCTAACACAAAAATCGTTTCTAGTTTTGCCAAGTAAGTTAAGACACTTCAAAAGGCGACCCAGTTAAAAAATTATGCATTTTTTCATATGCTGAAACTATGTGATATTTAATGCTGTTGGTCCAAATATTTTCTTATTTTGTCAACTCAGTCTTTGAACGGAGGTATGTAAAGAGATCACATATAATGTAATTTAGATTAGGGTATTAACCCTGGAAATGGGAGTTTAATGTTAGGTTTAGTAAACACAACTAATGGTTTGATTACTTTTATAATGGTTTTACGCCTTCCGTTCTTTCTTTCCTTTATCCTTCACCCTGTCCCACCGTATCATCTGATTGTATTTTCCAAACCCCCCCCCCTCCTCCCTTATCTTGGGGGGGGGGGATGTCATTCTTTACCTGGGGGCGAAATATTTGCTAAAATAAAATGCTAAGCCTAAAATTAAATATAAAATGTTAGATCTAAAAATTTGAAGAAAAAGTATTAAAAAATATTAAAGCTTTATAAAATATTGTTTTTTGGAAAATTATATTTATGTGCGTTCCATGGCATCATTAACCACAAGAAGATGCCTAAAATTCACTACACTGAAGGCGAACATGAAATATATGCGGAATTACTTGTACGACATTGTGACTGCACGTAGTTCCTTTAGTTTTAATTTTAAGCAACAGAAATGCAAAACAACTAAGTTTTGCAATAATTCTTAAATGAAAGGAGTGAAATTCACTTAATTTTCACGTTCCCCCCTTTTCCCAAAAGTTGTATTATTTTAAATGTTTTCTGGGACTCCTCTCTCTTCTGTGTTGGAATAACGGGTTGGATAGATTATTCTACTAAGAATCCAGCGTAATTTAACCCTGATCAATATTTATTATCAACAGTTTTCAGACCTTATTCAGCTTCATCCCTCTCCACTTCAAACCCATCTTCCCTATAATTGAGATCTTTAACCTGCCCAAGGAGGGAGGGGGTGCAGGGCCGCCATCAGCCCCGCGCAATGGTCTCCAAGCCTCTGGATTAGTTGATTAGTATTTAAAATGATCTGGTGCTACTTCAGAATAGAGAATATGATAACTTAAAAAAAATAAAAAAAAAATTTTTAAGTTATGCAATGTTTTTTGAATATTCAATAAAACACGGCATAACAATTTAAAGATTAAATAATACAGAAGTTAAAAATGTTATTTTAACTTCTATAATAGCTATTCTAACGTTTAGGGGTAGCACCAGATCATTTTGAATCATCATGTACGAATCAAGTTACTGGAAGACCAATTAGCGGGGCTCATGGCGGCCTTGCACCCCCTTCCTCGCCCATTCAGTGCAGTTAAAGGAATCCCATCATTTATTTCTTTGTTTTCATTTTGGCCCTAATATTAGATTTAAATTCATCAATATTTATGCAGGGCTGAGAGCTGCTGGGGGCTCTGCTAGCTTGTTTATGTAAAACTAAGTAGGCATCATTTATTTTATTCTAATGCGCTAAATACCTTAGGACAGCCCTGTAAAAATTGTTCAGAGAAAAATTCAAAATATTTTTATTTTGGACCATTTTTTCCGGTGCCGGCGGAAAAAAACGTGATTTTTTGGCCATTTTTGAACTTTATGATTTTATTTCTTAAAACTTTTATAAAATCCAAAATTTTTGACTGTGAATAATGTTTTATATTATTTTGGAAATCCCAGATAATGGTCTAACAGATAAAACCAACTTATACTGAATACTTTTAAAAAACCATAGTTTTATAAGCAGTTTTAGCTCCAAAATCATCGATTTTATTGATGCGCACTTGCACCTCGCTAACATACCCTGAGAACTGAACAAAAAAAATAATTTTTATTTTCATTTTCTATATTTTATATTTATTCTAAAATGTCATTACTTTTTAAAATACCTTCAAAAATGATCGATGAATGAACAGTTCAAAAAACTCCGTTTTTTGGAGTTTTTTGAAAATTGTAACTCTCTTATAATTTAATGACTTGTTTGGACGTTTTTAACTTGTTCTTTTAAACTGTTCATAAAATACATAGTTTTCCACTTGGAATGTTGTTTAATATTATTTTGGAAACCCCAGATACTACTTTATAAGAAAATATTTTTAAAAAAGAATTTAAATTGTTGAACTGCACTTGTTAGGTAGTATATACTATGGATATAGTTAATGAAAACTGCACTTGTTAGGTGGTATATACTAGGGATATAGTTTATGAAAACTGCACTTGTTTGTTAGGTGGTGTATACTAGGGATATAGTTTATGAAATGAAATTTATATGACATACCTGTTACGTTTAGAAATTCAAAACATTTGTGTTCTTCTTTATTGCTCATAAAGAAGAGGAATTATGATTGAAAATATATAAGAATATAACATAATTTACTTTAGTTAGACGTGAAAGGGTAATAAAATTTTTATTTGCCATTAAATCGACATTTATATTTTTTAGATTACATACATATTGCAGTTCAACGGCATGTTACTACCTCTTGAATTCATCAGGAAGAAGAGTTCCCCAGCCCCCGGGATTACGGTACAAATGAAATCTTTCAAAAAATGTTGTATCCCCCATATCCAGCTGAACTTTATTGCATTTCATTGTCAGCTAAAGTTTATTAAATATTACTCTGTCCTTATTTGCTTCATTCCCAATTCGTCTTACCATAATTTCAGTTTACATTTCCGTGTAGAAATAAAGATATCCCTGATTTTCTATCTGAACATTGATAGTTTTAATTGTTATTTCTCCATAAAACTAACTAGCACATTAATAAAAAAATGTCATTGACGGAATTTAGCAAAAAAAAAAACTAAAATATACACGTAAATAGTTGAAATGTACCTTGTGTATCGGATACACCACTCTAAAAACTAGAATATCCACGTGAATAGTTTAAAGGTACCTAGTGTATCGGATACACCACTCTAAAAACTAGAATATCCACATGAATAGTTTAAAGTTACCTAGTGTATCGGATACACCACTCTAAAAACTAGAATATC
>NW_019396430.1:113157-114976 GCF_000591075.1 Eurytemora carolleeae | reverse complement strand
GGGGGGGGGGGTATTAACTATTGAATAGATATGCGAAATCTTATGAATTCTTACAACCTTGATGTCAAGCATTAGGAATATGCAGTTCCCATTGTCTCACAGATTCCACCATTCTTCTTAACAATATTTGTTAAGTCCAATACAAATAGAAGGTCGGTTGGGAGTACCTACTAGTACTGGTGGAGTCCAATACAGATAGAAGATAGGGTCGGAGTTCCTACTAGTATTGGTGGTATCCTATATATATATATTGAAGGAGGTTGGGAGTACCTTCTGGTATTGGTGAAGTCCAATACAGATAGTAAGCAGGGTGGGAGTACCTACTAGTATAGTGGAGTTCAATACAATTAGAAGGCAGGATGGGAGTACCTACTAGTATTGGTTGAGTCCAATACAGATAGAAGGCAGGGTGGGAGTACCTACTAGTATTGGTGGAGTCTAATACAGATAGAAGGCAGGGTGTGAGTACCTACTAGTATTGGTGGAGTCTAATACAGATAGAAGGCAGGGTGGGAGTACCTACTAGTATTGTCCAATACAGATAAGAGGTAGGGTGGGAGTATTGATGGTATCCTTTATGTATAGAAGGTAGGGTGGGAGTACCTACTATAAGTGGTGGAATTCAATACCAATAGAAGGTAGGGTCAGAGTATCTAATAGTATTAGTGGTATCCAATGCATCTAAAAGGTTGGGTGAGTGGACTTTTAAAATGTATTTGTGGTGTCCAATACAGGTAGAAGGTTGGGTAAGTGGATTACTTAAAAACAGAGCTGTTTTAGAGAAATAAATATGTCATTAGTTTGAAATAATATTTTAGCCTATAAAGGAACCATATTTTACAGTAGATTAATCTAATGGAGAAATCTGTGAACTAAGTTGCAATAGATTTTAATATTAACAGTCTGGGTAAACTATAATTGCTTAACCGTGTGTACAACCTTGCAGTAAGACATGTTTAAACAATTCTATCTAGATGTAGATAGTGTCTTAGGCTTGATCTAACAATATAATAAGGATACAAATTTATACTTCTGGTTAACACCCCCCCCCCCCCCCCCCCCCCCCCCTGAAAGGGGTGTGGGGGGGGGGACCTCTTTAGTCAAAATTATTGCTCTCATCTGGAATAAAAATAAGTAAATCACTATAGTTTCAGTAGAAGTAAATATTTCCATTTACTGTTAGGGCGCCGATATACGGATTTATCTCTAATTGAATAATGAGATAGATAGAAAGATAGATGTTACCGTCATGCAATTTCTATTGGTTCAGAATAGACACCAAACACATGGCTGAACCCTGATTGGATCAGGCGCTAATGGACTCGGTATTTTAGAGTGTTAAATAAGCTTTAAGTGATTAATTCTAACAATTTCCCCCATTGTTTCTGCGGCATATATCCGTAAGTCCCTTTTACAGAGAACCCACAATTCATAGAAATAATTTCTAATGAAAAATACTTTAATATCTCTGTCCTTCTTGAATCTTGATCAAACAAAGCTTTTCATTTGAAATTATGTTTGATTTCCTTTAATATTTACCGTTTTATTTATTATCAACTATATATTAAAATCTACACAAATGTACATATTTTTTAACTCATCCTTTAACCTTGATGTAATTAAGTGTTATGATATTGAAGAGAGATAGACAGATAGATGTTTAAGATGTACATAATAGATATATACAGATAAGAAAGAAGGAAGTGGTGACTTGACAGCTGTATACCACAGCGGGGACAGTTAAATAGCACTGCAGATCACATCATCACAGTTATACTTAATAAATGTTCAATTTAATCCCTTAACGAGGGGGGGGGGG
>NW_019396430.1:40785-113108 GCF_000591075.1 Eurytemora carolleeae | reverse complement strand
CCCCCCCCCATATCTCCTTGACTTCCCACTGACAAATGAGATTAAGTTAATGATGGGGTGGGAGAGAATTGTTCTTGTAGATGATTCTTACAAATTCGGTGGAGCTTTTCTTAATTTGGTGGGTGCTGCATTCCCTCCACCCCCCTCCCCCCTTCACTCAGTAATATATACATATATCTTAAACGAGAGGGCTGGGGGAGGAGCTCTCAATATTTCACACATTTTATTAAAAAAAAAATTTTTAAATCATTTTAATCAAGTTAAATTGTTTAGTTGAAAATGTAAGATTTCATACTATAAACTGAGATTTATTCTTGCTTGAATTTAAAAAGTGGAACCCAAAAAATACTGATTGAACTAAGTCATGTTAGACAAATTATTTTAAATGGTTTTCCCCCAAATCATCTTTTTTTATTGAGAATGTCTACATGATGCCATGTTTGGATTCTGTATAATCATTTCTTAATAATTAAGATGGTTCAGTAATGAATTCTCTCACATCTGCTGTCCTAAACATATACTTCATCTTCAAGGGTCCTACCCCTCCCCCCCCCCCTCCCTTGCCTATGTCAGAGAGATTTTTAGTGTATTTGTAATGTTTCATTGTTGAAATTAAATAATTTTTAGAGTAAGAAACAATTATTTTTTTGTATAAACGAATCTGAAACTGTCGGCTGAAATTAACTTCATTTTTTCTCCCAAATTCTTTATATTTCTTACTGGGACCCCCACCCTGCTTCTTCGAAATGTATACCCAAGCTTCAATATATTAATCTTTTTTTATTCTCAACAAAAAAACTTTACGTGTAACTTAGATTTGGGATAATTATTTGTTCACAACTAGTTTCAGTAGGCTTAAGGGACTGTGAGCGTAATTTCAAGTGACCCTCCACTTAAAGATGTCAATGCCCGATTCATAACAACACACGACTGAAAGTTTTGTCTGCAAAATTCTATTGCAGAAAAATATATACAGAGCTGAAAACTTTAGAATGGTGGATATCGAGATCAATGCTTGATCTCTTGGTTTTATTAAACCCAAGATTAGGTTAATACACATTCGATATCCAAGAAAGAAGTTTAAAATTCAACCAATCAGCGTTTCATGATAGGATGCGCTCTTTAACTTTGGAAAAACCGGTTTTTAATTTTTGCTCATTTCTGGTGTTGATGGTGTCATCAATTGAACTAAAGATTGATTGAACGAACGTAAGTTTTGGATTAATGTTTATTAAGACTAACGTTCAAAATGAATGTAGTCCTCAAATGTGATAAAATATGATTTTTAATAAGTTCATATTAACATGATTAAGTTTATATTTGTTTAAATTGCCCTAAAAGCCCGCTTGTGAAGTTGTTAACTGCTGACTATAGTTCAATCGGATATTAGTCCAATCGATATAGCATCGTGTCTGTAATTGTTATCAAAAGTAACTTTTATCCAAAAAGAGAGAAGTAAGAAGAAAATCAAAAGTGTGTCAATTGGATACTCAGATTAAGTAATCGGGATTAAGGATATCTCATTCTAAAGTTTAAGGATTTATTATTAATAAGAACGTTTAATCCTAGTAAAATGACAATATCTTTCACATATTGATCAGAAATAAGTTTCTATGGCACCGTTGTGACGAATCAATTGAAATTAAACTTAACGTCCCTCTAAAAGAGAACATACAGGGGCGGTTTCAGGATTTAAGATAAGGGGGGGGGGGGAAAAAAAATATTAAAGTTTAAATTCAGCATATTAGAAAAGGAAGTGGAATAAAACCGATTTGATATTTCTGATTTGTTTAACCTAAATGCCAATTTTAGCAGAATACTAANCCCCCCCCCCCTGAAACCGCCTATGGAAATATATAAGATTTTTTCCAATTAAGTATTTTTATGTTAACCACACCATTAAAGAAAACTGTCCAGGCACTTTTCGTCTTGTAGATTTCTAATATGTTTAAAGAACAATAGAAGGGTTAAATATTCTGTCCTAATCCACTATCTTGCAATCATAATTGCACATTAAATTATCGCGGGAGAGTGTTGGGGCGGGGGTGCAGAAGATTTTTACAAATGTAACAATTCAAAATAAATTAAGAAGAACAATTGTTACAAAACCTTAGAGTGTCAGGTTCAAAATTATGAACTATTGTTTTAATAAAGTTTTAAAAAGTACGATTTTCTACTTTTATTTTTTTCCTCCATTACTCCTCGTATTCTGATTCTCTCGCAGTATCTTGATTTCATCATAAATCATGGCAGTCATTTATCCAGCTAATTACACCGTGAGAATGCTAAACCCCAGACTAATTATATTTTAATTATGACGTAATAATTAAATCCCAAGGATTAGGAAGTTAGTGTTTGGAGATAAACACCCCTGTATTTATCTAGACGGCCGCAAATAATTAAATGGGGGGGGAAACGGCGTATACGCCCTTTTTTTAGGGGGTGNGTGTACGAGATTTGAAATTCAGAGTGAATGATTCGAAGATTGATGTTCTGTCCGAAATTGAAGGTTGACGGATTAATTTATGAATTGTTAGTTACAGAGATGGATTGCTATAGATGATGGATACTAGAGAAAGATATCATATCTTGAAACTAAAATTAATCAATTAATTTGATTTAAAGTTACTAACATGTAATTGTTATTATCTGAATTCAAAATGTAATTTATCATGAAAACCCGGAAATTTAGAGGATAGAAAAAAATGAAAATCCGCAAAATATTTTTGATAAATCCGCAAAATTGAGATTCACCCAGTCGTCGTCTCTGAATTAGAATGGGGTACACACATATTTCGCCGAACTTCCTAGGTATAGCTAATCTTATAATTATTTATAAGAAATAGTTCAAATTTTCTATTTTTTTAGGTCGGAACTTTTGGTGCTATACTCGAGTACGGAGTAGAAGAGAGGATAACGGAACACTCAACTCTGGGCGCAACAATGGTCGTAGGTAAAGAGGGGAGGGGGGCAACCCGCTCACGTTACGGAAGGTGTCAAGATCAAAATAGTTTCCTAAAACAAATTACTTCCTAATTAGGAGAATTTCAAGGTTAAAAAGATGAGTTTTGATAGATTGCTTGAATACGGTTCTTTGTAAGAGCGAGGGGTTAAATATCATTAATAATAGTTCAAACCATGGTCTTCCATCTTCAGATAAATCTATCAAATATACTTTTAACATTGGACGTTTAGCCTTGTGCGCTCGCAGACACGTTTTTTAAAGAGTTGATATGACATTGTTATAGGTATTGATATTCAAATTATTTTCGTATTTGTGTCGGTCAACCTATTCTCCTAAACCCTTTCCCCCCACCACCCATCCCCCAACCCTTATTTCAATGAACATTTCTTTCAGTTTTGACAATACCACCATTCTTTAAGGTTGACCATAATTTTTACACTTTTCAATTTTTTTTTTCCATTCCACTTTAAAAAAATCCTCCTCCCCTAAGTTGCTTACTTTTTTATCTTTATTTTTAATTTGTAATAATTTTGGTCATTTTCAGTAGGACTGATGAGGATATGAAATATATCGAAATTAATTTCCAAACCCGAGTTTTTCTACCTGTGAGAGTGAAACCTTTTTTTTGCCAGTTTTGACAATTTACATTTATAGGTTATTGTTTAGGGTATATTGTATAACTTAGCCTATTTTCATTTAATTCTTTAACGCTCAAATTCATTTATTGAAACAAAGTAAAAAGTAATTTAAATACAATTTTAGATTTTTTAATTATATGGGTTTTCTGTTGGTTACCTTGAAAAACAAATTTGAAATTTGTTTTCTAATTTTTAAAGGGATTGAAAGCGTAATTTCGAGTGACCATTTACCCTTGAAAGCGTTGTCTCTTTTTGTTTCTTTAAACTGTTTATTTTAATTTTCGGTTCCTCACCGACAGTGACTCGCGCATTTCTTGCTTGTAAGCAGTAACGGAGAAACTTCGGAGAAATAAACACTTTTCGCGTCTAAAACGACGGTATCTTTCACATTTTTTGTTCAGATTAAGGTATTCAAGTTTACCGTTGTAAGTTTGGGCATTGCCATTTTTGCACAAAGGTTCACTTGAAATTACGCTTACAGTCTCTTTAACGACAATTTTTGAGTATTTGATTGTTAATGTTCCAGGGTTTCCTGTTGGTGTAACGGTACGAATAAAGTTGGTTCGAGCTTCACAGACCTACCTCTTCCCCTTCCATCTCTCAGACGAGGTTATCTTGCAACCCATCTTCTATGGTTAGTTTCATTCCTCCTCTGATTGTAAGTTATATTATACAGATAGTTGTGTATACTCTACATTCTACTGTTAGATAGTTATATTCTACTCAAGCTACAAAGGTATAATCTACCTTAGCTAATTAGCTAGTTGTATTCTACGGTTAGTGAGCTAGCTTTATTTTATAGTTCGTTATCTAGTTGTATTTTACTTTTGGTTTAATGGTTATTTTTTACAGTTTGTTAGATAGTTATATTCTACTGCTGCGTGGCTAGTTAGCAGTTGTATTCTACAGATAGTTAGCTAGTTATGTTCTTCCATTAGTTAGATTGTTATTTTCTACAGTTAGTTATGTTCTTCAGTTATTTAGATATATTATTTTGTTTTTTAGTTATTTATACTCTACTGTTAATTAGTTAGTTGTATTCTAATGTTAGGTAACAACATTCATTAATTACATCGCTTGTTTTATTCTATTTTTAGTTAGTAAATCGTATTCTAATATTATTAAGGAACTGTTGTCCCCCTGCTCGCCTGGTTTACTGTTAAGAAGTTGATCCTCGACCCCTATGAGAGCAGTAGAAAGGAGAAGGTATATCCAAATATTTATAATTATCAGTTTATAATTGGATACTGATTTTATATAAATATGACAAGAGTGGCAGTTTTTTCATATATTTAATATTTATACTTTAAACAATTAGCTAAAACTTGGTCTTAATATCAAAAACTTGGTCTTGTGGCTGAGAACTTTGAATATCAAAAACTTGGTCTTGTGACTGGAAACTTTGAATATCAAAAACTTGGTCTTGTGGCTGGGAACTTTGAATATCAAAAACTTGGTCTTGTGACTGGAAACTTTGAATATCAAAATCTTGGTCTTGTGGCTGGGAACTTTGAATATCAAAAACTTGGTCTTGTGACTGGGAACTTTGAATATCAAAAACTTGGTCTTGTGGCTGGGAACTTTGAATACCAAAAACTTGGTCTTGTGGCTGGGAACTTTGAATATCAAAAACTTGGTCTTGTGGTTGGGAACTTTGAATATCAAAAACTAGGTCTTGTGGCTGGGAACTTTGAATATCAAAAACTTGGTCTTGTGGCTGGGAACTTTGAATATCAAAAACTTGATCTTGTTACTGGGAACTTTGAATATCAAAAACATGGTCTTGTAGCTGGGAACTTTGAATATCAAAAACTTGGTCTTGTGGCTGGGAACTTTGAATATCAAAATCTTGGTCTTGTGGCTGGGAACTTCTAATATCAAAAAACCCGAAGTTAGTTGAGCTTAAGCACCAGGAACTGGAAAGGACTTGTATCTCAACTGAACCAACTCACTTGTTTTATCTGTATAAAGGAATTGAGTTTTGCTAAAAACTCTGATTTTCTAATCCCATTATCTTTGCAACCTAATGTCATATTTCAAACTAAGAATTCTGTTAGATCAAATAATCTAAATTTGAAAATTCAAAGATGACAGGTGTAATAAGGTTGAAGAGATAAATGGATTAGTGGAGAGTTTGTGGCAAAGACTCAATTCCGTTTCTACATAAGTATTTAGTATTCTAAGATTATTACTGATATTATTTAATTTAATACTTAAGGAGAGAGAAAGGCGAAGTGAGTTGAACAAGGAGAAAGTGTCTGAGGCCCGTAGGGAGGCACTAGCATCCTCCAGTCTCATGGCAGAGAGATATAAACGGTATATATAACAATATCGTAACTGTCATTTTCTAATTTTTTAATTGTTACTTAATATGCGGCAATTCAATTTTTTATTATCAAACAATAAATGAATCGCAGATTTGCCGATTTTTTTCGTGGTTTTTGAAAATATTGAAATTTTTTAATGCAGCCTTTTAAAATTTGTAATAGCCATTCAAACAAACAAACACGTCAAGTATTTACTAAATTGATTTCGTCATTTAATTTCCTAAGTTAAGTAATAGATCTAAATAGATGACAGGTTACAATGTCGTCTTCTTATTTTTCTAAATCGCCACATATTTGATCATTTTCTATCAGAGTAAAGGTATAGATTATATATATTCTTTAATACGTTCACAATCAGAGACGTCCTCCAGTTTACCACTTTAGTCATTATCGTGTTGACAAGAGTTGGGCTGCCAGAATCTGCAAGGATGACAATATACAATGTCGTCTTCCTTTTTTTAATATATGTTTCCTAGGATTTCTAAAGAGGAGGAGGATAAGGGTGGACTGGTTATTCTTTACGCTGCCTACGGACTCCTGGTAAATAGTTGGTTTAATAATATAAACCTTCTGTTTAATGATAGTCTTGTTTGTTCAGGCAACAGATGGAGGAGAACTAAAACCAGAGTTTAAAAATATTGATAATAATAGTGAAGAGAACTCAAGGTAAATATATTAGTAGGGGTATACTATCCTCCTTTACCTTATAAATATTGACAAAAAATATTTTTTTAAAGTTTATTTTCATAGAATATTCCTCTGATTTCTAACATTTGATTGGTTTTAGTTTTATTGATATAACTGTCCCTCTACAGTGTACTGTTGAAGATTCAAGACTCATTCTATGGGTAAGTTTTTTATTTCAAATGTATCATCATACATTGACAGTATACAATAAACATTTACCATGCTTAAGCTAGGTCATTTCATCTGTATAGCAGATCATCTGTATCTAATGGAATCCATCTTAAACTGAAATATACATTTATTTTTTATAATCAATCTGAAATAATGCAGTTTCTTTTCAGAAAATATAATTTGACATGATATATTTTTTAAGAAAGAATTAAATAATTATTATGATATTTTAATATGATAAATTGAATATTTAGGAGGGTAGTAAATGTAACCTGCCTGGGGTATGGGATCCTGCTCCAGAGGATGATAAATATATTCTAATCAAGTACCTTTATCAGAACTCAGTACATCAGGTACTTAACACAGTATACCATAGTACAATTGAACCAGTAACACTTATTTGGTGAAATTTGTAGTGTGTAGTGTGTATATACTTCACAATTGCTGGGATTCGTGTTCAATGTAAAATTTAAAATATTTAGTTCGAGTCACTTGAGAAAGTCGGGTGTTTTCAGAAAAGAAATTTTCTTGTAAAGCTTATTAATTCCTCTTAAACTTACAAAAAATTCGTATGGAATTTTTCTTATTGCTGGTTCTTGTATTAGACATTGTATACTAATCAATTTAGTCTAATATTGAATATTTTAGGTTTTCTGTCCTGAGACGGGCTCCATCAAGCTTCCGAAGACCGCACATAGAATATCCTAGTCTCAACCCTTAGCAGCTTGCATACTGCTTACTCACACACAAACTTGTTAACGTTTCATTTTTTATTTTTCCGCCAAGCGGTAAAAACAGAATCTGCCCTTCTGTTGCAGGAAGAAATCCTATAGAAATTTAACTGTTCATTTTTTTATTTTTTTTTTGTTAAATTTAGTTTGAAGAAATTTCTTGTTAAAGGTAGATAAACTATAGTGAGCTAATAGTCAAAATTGAACTTGTTTTTGGCAAATTTAGCATCTAGATATCATTAACTATTTTCAGATAAAATGTTTGCTGTTAAGAATTTGATGACTAGGTCTGGGAATCTGTCTAGTCTTGCTGTAGCTGGAACCAGGTAGAAAACTAGATTTTTCTACATTTTTCTAGATTTTTTTAGATTTTTCCAGTGTTCTGCAAAATATCTTGCTCTATACAAATTTTAATTTAGGCAAATGCACAAACTGCCCGACCTGCCATACGATTACAATGCGCTAGAGCCGGTCATCTCTGCTGAAATCATGCAGGTACAAAAATATACAGTGTATAATGTATATATATATCAAATTAAGCAATATTATCATGTTTTTACATTTATTTATTCAAATAAGTAGATTTTATATATTATTAGATTCATCACAGCAAGCATCATGCTACATATGTAACTAACCTAAATGTTGTTGAGGAGAAGTTAGCTGATGCTGTTGCTAAAAGTAAGTTTGAGTTTATAGTATTTAAATAGATTATAGTAAAAAACGGCATTAATTTTCAAGGTATTCAAAGAACAACAAAATATTTACTTGATTGTTAAACAGATTAAGGGTTGCCTCTGTCAGATTATTCAAAAATCTGCACCTTTTGTCAAATATTTTTTGTTTTTACAGTCTGAGGTCAAATTTAAATTATTACTTGTTAGATTTGTCCTTTATAGATGATGTATCGGCTGTCATTGGTTTACACGGAGCTTTAAAGTTCAATGGAGGAGGACATCTTAACCATTCAATCTTCTGGCAGGTTAGATCAGAATTTATTATATTGTATGTTTCACTCTGGTGTGTTTTTTATATTGAGATAGGGACGTTTTTATTTTTCTCTTAATAGTGAATAATGAATATAGTTAAGATTTATGTTTTGAGGGCATAAATATTTTATAGCCGGCGTTGGTTGATATTTTGCCCCTTAGATCCGCTTATTTTAGCGGATTCGGATCCAGGAGGTAAATGTGTAGCGGATCCAACGGATCCGGATCCTAAGCACTGCTCCAAACATTATTTTTAGAACCTTTGCCCTGGAGGTAGCGGTGAACCTACAGGAGATCTGGCTGCAGCCATTAATAGAGATTTCGGTAGTATTCAAGCTATGAAGGATAAACTCTCATCTTCAACTGTAGCTGTACAGGTAATTAATAACATATTTTATAGATCATAAATAATTATGTATATGGATTATGGATGGTTGGGGTTATCTAGGGTATAACATGTATATATATTTAAGGATATAACAAGTATATTATTCACCTACGGATCTGGTTGGGGTCAGCTAGGTTTTAGGGATCTGGTTGGGGTTGGCTAGGGTATAACAAGTATATATATATCTAGGGATCTGGTTGGGGTTGGCTAGGGTATATCAAGTATATATATATATCTAGGGATCTGGTTGGGGTTGGCTAGGGTATAACAAGTATATATATATCTAGGGATCTTGTTGGGGTTGGCTAGGGTATATCAAGTATATATATATACTGAGGGATCTGGTTGGGGTTGGCTAGGGTATAACAAGTGTATATATATATCTAGGGATCTGGTTGGGGTTGGCTAGGTTATAACAAGTATATATATTTATCTAGGGATCTGGTTGGGGTTGGCTAGGGTATAACAAGTGTATATATATATCTAGGGATCTGGTTGGGGTTGGCTAGGTTATAACAAGTATATATATGTATCTAGGGATCTGGTTGGGGTTGGCTAGGGTATAACAAGTGTATATATATATCTAGGGATCTGGTTGGGGATGGCTAGGTTATAACAAGTATATATATCTAGGGATCTGGTTGGGGTTAGCTAGGGTATAACAAGTATATATATCTAGGGATCTGGTTGGGGTTGGCTAGGGTATATCAAGTATATATATATATATCTTTAGGGATCTGGTTGGGGTTGGCTAGGGTATAACAAGTATATATATATATATCTAGGGATCTGGTTGGGGTTGGCTAGGGTATATCAAGTATATATATTTCTAGGGATCTGATTGGGGTTGGCTAGGGTATATCAAGTATATATATATATAACTAGGGATCTGGTTGGGGTTGGCTAGGGTATAACAAGACTGCTGGAAAGCTTGAGATTGCTACCTGTGCTAACCAGGATCCTCTAGAAGCTACTACTGGTTTAGTTCCACTCTTTGGTAAGATAATATATTAATATGGATCCATGCTTATTCTAATCAATCTACATGTAATTAATTTCAACTCTCAAGACTTAAAAATTAGCATGATTTGACTTATTTATTAATTCAAAATCATTTTAGAAATTAAGTCGGAAAGTCACTTGACCCATCAGCTCCCCCTAAATACTTGCGAGCATAAAGGATGATAAACTATTTAATATTTAGGAATAGATGTTTGGGAGCACGCATACTATCTTCAATATAAGAATGTTCGCCCTGATTATGTGAAAGCTATTTATCAGGTAAATTTAATAAAGTTTCTGTTTGTCAATCTCTTTGAAGAACCCAAGTAAGTTATCTACGTTTTAGACAGCCAACACATTGGCCTTTGGTTTTACATCACCAACTTACCTACATTTTTGTAGCCCTAGGAAACACATTTTTAAAATGCAACACGCTTGTTTTTAGCTTAAGTTTGAAAAGAGTTATTGGAAAAATACTGCTCGAAATTTTTCTTGATAGCGTGCAAATATTGGTCTGCTGGGTCTGGTGTGTTTTTAAGAAATCAAGATACACTTTCTAATATAAATTTTGAATAATTATTATTGATTACTGATTGTTGATGTACTAGATTGCTAACTGGAATGATGTTGCTGCTCGTCTTGCTGCGGCTACTGCTGGAAAATAGATTAATCTATATTTTATCCAGAATATAATCTAGTATTTGAAATTATATTTGTTTGAAAAATAAACATTTCCTATAAATTTTAAATGAGCACATATTCCATCTATCAATGAAGTTTGATTTTTTAACAAAAAGCCTCAATCAATCTAAATAAATTCTACGTTTAGCAAAGTTAGTGAACAACTTGTAAATTCGAACTAAGAAACTTTTAACTACAACTATTCCGATGGAATGAACTAGTAACCTTTAGTTAGACAATAATACTAAGGTTTCAAGTTTTAATATTCGGTATTTAAGGTAAATTTAGAGGAAGCATTCTTGAAATTTACAGTTCCATAACCCATACTCATGGATTTTACAAAATGTGGTTTTCAAGACTGAAATGTTTAAGCGTTGCCACAGTTATAAATTTGAAATTTAAGTATCTTAGGCGGTAGAAAATACAATCAATCAACTTGTCTTCACTAACCCCTCTTGTATATTGGGAAACACTTTTCTCTGCGTAATACTTATCGACGATTTTTTCTTAAAAATTCGATTTTTTACACTTACATGGGCAACGCCGGCCACTTCAGCTAGTATGTAATAATCATCGAGACAGTGTGCGTGTTAATTTTTCCCTGAATGTGAGTGCAGCCCCCCTCGATCCCGACATTTTCCTTGCTCTACTAAAGTTATCAGTTAAATTATTTGCAAAAAAGTGGTTGGAACTGATAACATCGGATAAAGGATTAAATTTATATCTTGCGGCTACTCTTGTAATGCAGGCTAAGTAGTTACGGGGGGGGGGGTCAATCTGGGGATAGAATACCAGTATTATCCGGTTTAGAGAGTATATTTTGTAAATGTCCCAATAAACATGGGAATCAAGAGACTACTTGAAAATCGTCTTTGAATTCCAATAGTTCAAAAAAAGTATATCTCAATAAAGAGTGTACGGCTTATGAGCTTTTCTAAATGTGGTCTGTCTTCTTTGTGTGTTCAAAATTGACAGAGATATTAAACATTTGAACGATTTTGTTGGTAATTAATAAATTAAAATCTGGACAAATTTCTTAATATCTCTCCGTCCGTTTTGAAGGTGTAGAAATGGTAAATAACATTTTGGAATTCCAAGCACATGAGTCTAAAACTAAAGAACGAAAAGTTTTTACTTAAATTTTAAGTTCATGGTAAAATGCCACTTCTGACAATTTAAATCCGAACTTTAACCGTGAGGTTAAATATTTAAACCTGTGGTTAAATTAACTCGCCGAAATCGACGAGTTAAATTTAAACACAGGGTTAAAATCTTGAAATCCCGCAATCCCTATTTGTCTATCATCATTCAGCGATAAGTGGCAAATTTAACTAATTACGATATATTTAAAAGTAAAAACCTTGATTTAATAAATTTCACGTTTTAGATTAATAAATGTTTGCACGTAAACCCAAAATACGGTTGTAACTGGAAATATGTTTTGTTTTCGGTTACGTAAATATTTTAAAATTAACTAAAGCAACTGATTAGCGATGGTTACGCAATATTCTCCGTAAATCCTTTTTTATGATTGGGTAAAATTTTTCCCAGGAAATTCAAATTAAAAATTGAGAAAGTTTAATATTTAAGTAGCCACTCATTATTTTACAGAACTTTTAACCTCAAACTTGAAATTCGCGCATTCTTTAGTTTTAGACTCAGGTAGCTGAAATTATTTTAACTCTCTTAACTAAAAATTAAATTATTACTTTTTTTAACTTTATAAAATTACATGTTTACGTAATAATAACGGAAGAGACGATAAAGAAGTCGTCACTTAATTGTTTTTTGGAACACACCGCATAAAAACATATAGCATTTTTGGCATTTTCTGATCTTAGATATACTCCGGCCGCGGTCCGATTTATTTTCTATCTTTAAAGTTCGTTATATTATTTAGTAAATAAATGATGTAGTGCAGCGTGTAAACTGTAGAACTCGTTATAATGCTTGAAAATTCCACCTTGCATACCGATTCAAACCATTCCCATTGTTTTTTATCAAGTTTTTTTTATATTGTATCTATTCTAACAGAGTATATAGAACTACAGAGCAAGCAGTTTAATCGACTGTACCAAAGAGGATACAACTAAAATGGTGAACTAAACTGTTAAACCATTTACAATATAAGATATATCAACAAAAAACCTTTACACTTGACTATGATACAATGGTTTTTAACTTTCTCCTTCTCTTCCGTAAAAAGTATTATAATGTAAGATGCACAAATGTATTGTCATAGCATAGAAAAGGAAGCAAACCATTGTAAAAAGTATTATCTAAGAGGAAATGTTTCTAGCGTTGCCGCATAACATATTCGTTTCGGAAAAACAATCAGAAAAGTTTGGTGAATACTAATGAAATACGAATCTATGTCTAAATGAATACACCGTAACCCAAAAAAGGATTAGAATTGATTATGTTTGAAAATGTGGCCTATAACAGAACCGTTTCTTTTCATAAAACCAAGATATATATTTAAGGTATGTAATAGTAGTTCAATTATCCACACGCAAATCCTACAGTTTTGTTTGCAGCTTCTGTTAGAGTTAAACAATTCAATCAATTAATTACGAAATTTTAACAATTGAAACGATACGAACGATACAAACCAAATTCAGGGTACGGTACATTTCATCCATGCTTACTATCCCTATATTTAACCACCTTGGCTGAAAGAATTGAATCCTACCTCTGTCCCAAACCTAGCAATCAACCTGGAAACCTGATCCTTATCCGACCCTCCGATCCATCTACAGTGCATTGCAGTCGTAAATTTCAAAACATTTTTATCTTTTTAATGCGTTTATCTTAAGTTAAACAATAAACATAATGCTTTTATTTTTAAAGTTTTTATTACAAAACAAATCGTCTGTTGCGCCGTGTGCGTACATGATTTCAGGACTCCAAAAGATTAGATCTATAAATTGATTACATTTTAGTGACCACTTATTCAAACATTCCTCCATGGACTCCTGTTATTAACCGGTTAAGTTTCGAAATTTTGAGCTAGCGGTTATTTATAGGGTTAAAATGCATCTCAACCACGTCGAAAATGGATGAAAAATGCTCTATATTGCCCCAGTTCTGAATTTTTCTTGATACAATTTGAAATAAAAGAAATCACATTTTCAAGCTGATGCAGAATTTTGCTTTTTTGTGTAGATTACTAACCACGCCCCTCCTGAACCGAGAAAATTCTTTAAAAACTTTCCATAAACCACTTCCAAAACTAAAACATTTAGTTTAAACCACTGCACTTCCCTCCTAGAATATTCAGTTTAAAACACTTCCAACCCAGAACATTCAGTTTAAACCACTTCTCAAACTAGAGTTTTGAGTTTAAACCACTTCCGAACCTAGAATATTTAGTTTAAACCACTTCCCAACCTAGAATATTTAGTTTAAACCACTTCCCAACCTAGAATATTCAGTTTAAACCACTTTCCAAACTAGAATATTCAGTTTAAACCACTTTCCATCCTAGAATATTTAGTTTAAACCACTTCCCATCCTAGAATATTTAGTTTAAACCACTTCCCAAACCAGAACAATTAGTTTAAACCACTTCTTATCCTAGAATATTAAGTTTAAACCACTTTCCATCCTAGAATATTTAGTTTAAACCACTTCCCAAACCAGAACATTTAATTTAAACCACTTCCCAACCTAGAGTATTTAGTTTAAACCACTTCCCAAACTAGAATATTCAGTTTAAGCCACTTCCCAAACTAGAACATTTAGTTTAAACCAGTTCCCAACCTAAAACAATTAATTTAAACGACTTCCATGTTATATGTGACTGTGTATCCATGTTATATGTGACTGTGTATCCATGTTATATGTGACTGTGTATCCATGTTATATGTGACTATGTATCCATGTTATATTTTATTTTTTCCATGTTTTTGTTCAAAACTCTGTTTAGTTTTTAAAAAAACTGATTTTCAATTTTTTCTATTCTTGCATTTTAAATGTCAAAAGATTTGTGTTCAAATTGGATATTTTTATGGCTCAAATTTCACAAATGATTAGGCAAAAGTGCATCCCCTGCACAAATGCATTGCAGTGCACAATTGTGCACGAACGGTCTAGATATTAAATGCGCATTTCGAAGTGCGTTGTGTTTTCTTTACCNAAAGGAGTGCTGACTTCAAGAGCGTCAATTTTATCATTTATAAAGTTAAATTAAAGTATTTAATTGTCGCCGTATTTATTTCTTTGTATAACCATATCTTATACAATTAAAAGAATGTTTTATAGACATTCAATATTTTTGACGCTGTTTTTAGGTCGTCGATAAAGTCTCATCTTTTGCGGGTAACCATGTAATTCAAATTACTCATCATATATATAACTACAACCTTTCTTTTAAGGACAAAAGGCCGTCCGTATACTAGTCGACGATGTTCCAAATAATAATAATTGAATCAAATAATTAAATATTTTTGTCAAATTTCATGCATATAGCAAAAATCTCAAATCTGGAGGTAACAAAATTCGTTGAAATTATGCATTCCAAATAATAATAATCAAATCTGAATATATTTTCTTATATTTTGACCGGAAGTAAAATCTGTTAAATTCACTGCGGAACCGGTTGCTGGAAATGCAAATTTAACAGAAACATCTTTTAGCAGAAATACGCACTTAAATGCAACTAGAGCTGAGAACTTTCGAGCTGTCTGAATACTCTTAATCCAGATCGATTGGTCTCGGTATCCGCTCTGGGCACTTTTATTTTGAAGATCAATACTTAATATTTTCCCTTTACCATGCGGGATATCAAATTAAGATTAGATTAATCTGCAGATTAGCAAAAAATCTAGATCAAGCATTGATCTTGATATCCACAATACAAGGGTTCCCAACTAAGTTAATGCTATGCTATAACAGCAAGCAACAGATAGGATACTACATATTATTTAAGGATTGGTGAGAAATGACGCGGTATTAGATTTGTGTATATATCTGAAAGCTTAAGATGAACATTTGCTGAAAAATTTCTTCAATTCAATTTTTAAAAAATCAAAAATCAAATACAAAATAAATCCATAACTGATATTATATCATATTTACCTCAAGTTAGTAAAATGTAGGTTTTTAAGATTAATTTAATTGTACAAAAAATCTAACCTTTTAGGGTTCTCCCAGGTACCTTAGGTAACAGATTCATGAAGAGAATAAATTATTTGGTGTAAAGCCTTAAAAGATAATTGAATATCATGGTTTAACAAATTATGTAGAATCCGACCTTATGTTTTTTTTGTTCAGTTTAAACCTTTAAATGGTGTTTATAAGAGCAATTGTTAGAAAAATGGGAACACGAAATTATTAGACGAGAATTTATATAGTGATACAGGGGCAAAATTAGATACTCAATTATCTTTTTAGCCTGTACACTAAATAATTCGGGAGAACCCTGAAAGGTTAGATTTCGTGTACAATTGAATTTATCTGAAAACCTTAGATTTTACTAGTGTTATAGACGTATTCAATAATAAATCAAACATCAAACTTTTTTGAAATAATATATTTGATAGGAATAAATTAAATATGCAATAACAATAAAAAACTTTCAGACTCTAATTTTTGATTTGAAAGTCAATACTTGTCATCTGTTACAAAACTTGTCATCTGTAACAAACTTGTAATCTGTAACAAATTTGTCATCTGTAACAAATCTTGTAATCTGTAACAAATCTTGTCATCTGTAACAAAACTTGTCATCTGTAACAAACTTATCATCTGTAACAAATTTGTCATCTGTAACAAATCGTGTAATCTGTAACAAATCTTGTCATCTGTAACAAATCTTGTAATCTTCTTGTCATCTGTAACAAAACTTGTCATCTGAAACAAAACTTGTCATCTGTAACAAAACTTGTCATCTGTAACAAAACTTGTCATATGTAACATAACTTATCATCTGTTCCAAAACTTGTAATCTGTAACAAAAATTAGTTTCCACTATAAAGCTCTTATTTTAAAATCATGAATCTATGGGATTATTTAGCTTTTAAAAGCTTTTAGATCACATCAATCTGAAACAAACTTGAACACTTATTCTTAGTGCAAACTTTGATGTTTAAAAGATCATAATATTGTTTTAAATGGATTCACGAAAGCTTTGAGTTCTTGTACTTGTCTATCATCTAAGATCAGCTAGGACTATTCAAAAGTTAACTCTAAAGATTCTTCCTTTGAGCGAACGCGGGGTTTCTGAAAAGGTCTGTTACTGAAGAAAAAAGGGATTCCAGAGTGAATGGGGTTCTTGCGCTTTTCATTAGGCTCAGGCTTCAGAGCACGTCTTTCACGGGACAAGCTCAAAGATCCTTCCTTTGAACGAACTCGGGGTTTCTGAAAAGGTCTGTTACTGAAGAAAAAAGGGATTCCAGAGTGAATGGGGTTCTCGCGCTTTTCATTAGGCTCAGGCTTTAGAGCACGTCTTTCACGGGTCAAGCTAAAAGATCCTTCCTTTGAACGAACTCGGGGTTTCTGAAAAGGTCTGTTACTGAAGAAAAAAGGGATTCCAGAGTGAATGGGATTCTTTCGTTTCTGGTTGACTATTGGTGCAACATCTCTGCTAATACGGATTAAACTTAGTGATTTCTCACTGCCTCGAGCTGGACTCAAGGTCTCGGAGGCCGCCACTGCTACAACTGCCAGGACCAGAACACTGGTAAACACCTGAATAATTTAAATACGAGCTTAAACATGAATAGAATTATTGTTGTGTTATAATGCAAGACAAATTATTTCAGAGGTGTACGCATCTTTTGTACTACAGTGAACTTTCCCTGGGCGGTAATGTAAATACAAGACGGATGTCGAAGCCTGACATGGGATCCATCATCTTTCAGATAAACAATCAATGAAATATTCTGGTCATTGGAAACTATTATGTGAATCATTAAAATTATCAAAATTTAATGCTTTTAACCTCCTCGGATACTAAACGAACACTGACGCATCTTTTCTTGTTTACAAATACCACCCAGAGAGAACTGGTTTCAATGTGTACGCAGAGTATAAGCAACTGCAATTAACTTTCCTTGCATTATAACCTTGTGCTAACCTTTGTTTAAACATTGAATGTTGCTAAGTATTTTGCATCTGTAACTACAGGGTTTCACAGAAAACATGACAGTTAAGAGAGAGAACTTTTAGACACATGAGATGTTTGAAACACTATGCAGCATTTGCCCCCCCCCCCCCAGATTTTAGAATAGCTTCAAAAAAATTTCGCCTTCGGCCTGTCTTATGGTTCCTAAATCTGGATTATTTTGTTCCGAAATAAATCTACCACCCGCCTCACTTAAATCCTGTGCCCGCCCCTGTGTAGGACCTCTACTTGAAATTACGTCTTATGACACTCATTTAATGTAGAAACACTTGAAATTATGTCTTATGACACTCTTCAAATGTAGGACCATTTGAAATTATGTCTTATGACACTCTTCAAATGTAGGACCATTTGAAATTATGTCTTATGACACTCTTCAAATGTAGGACCATTTAAAATTATGTCTTATGACACTCTTCAAATGTAGAACCATTTGAAATTTTGTCTTATGACACTCATGAAATGTAGGACCACTTGAAATTATGTCTTATGACACTCATGAAATGTAGAACCACTTGAAATTATGTCTTGTGACACTCATAAACTGTATAACCACTTGAAGTTATGTCTTATGACACTCATGAAATGTAGAATCACTTGAAGTTATGTCTTATGACACTCATGATATGCAGAACCACTTGAAATTATATGTAGAACCAGAGAACCACTTGAAATTATGTCTTATGACACACATGAAATGTAGGACCACTTGAAATTATGTCATATGACACTCATGAAATGTAGGACCACTTTGAATTATGTCTTATGACACTCATGAAATGTAGGACCACTTGAAATTGTGTCTTATGACACTCATAAAATGTAGGACCACTTGAAATTATGTCTTATGACACTCATGAAATGTAGAACCACTTGAAATTATGTCTTATGACACTCATGAAATGTAGAACCACTTGAAGTTATGTCGTATGACACTCATGATATGTAGAACCACTTGAAATTATGTCTTATGACACACATGAAATGTAGGACCACTTGAAATTATGTCTTTTGACACACATGAAATGTAGGACCACTTGAAATTATGTCTTATGACACACATAAAATGTAGGACCACTTGAAATTATGTCTTATGACACTCATGAAATGTAGGACCCCTTGAAATTATGTCTTATGACACACATAAAATGTAGGACCACTTGAAATTATGTCTTATGACACTCTTTAAATGTAGGACCACTTGAAATTATGTCTTATGACACTCTTTAAATATATATTTTAAATATATATTATATGTGCTGCCTTTAAACAAACATATATTTTATGGTAAATATCCAATTCTTACCAAGTGATTCATGTCTGCTTGCTGCAGTGTAGAGTGTATATAAACTGTATTTGAACTCTTTATAGACTGTATTGTAGAGCGGAGTATACTTGCTCCTTTTATAGTGGCGTGCAGTGGACCCGGGTGCGCGTTAGATTTGAATCTGTTAGCGGCATTTGGTTTGTTTTGCGCAGCTCAGTTCAGCTCAAAGGATCAGCGTTCCTATCTAAACTTTCCATTTGTTATAGTTGTATATAAACACGTGTTCATGATGTAATTCCTTTTCTCGAAAAATATTTGACAGCTATGCAAGATGAATAAGATTTCTGAAAAAAGACAGAGAATGGCTGAATTGCTGAATGCTGAGACAAAGAAATGTTATAGAAAAAAGGTTTGATAGGCTTTATTATTGTATCGAATTACACTTCATAATCCAATTTACAGAATGTTTCCCATTTTTGGATTCTCTAACTGTTTGTATCCAATAAATTTAAAAACGGCTGAAGCAATTCTATAAAATGTATAGAAAATTGGGAATGATATATATTTTGAAGAAAACGTTGAATGAGCAAAAATTTGTTGAAAAATTCAAAACATAAAACTTACTCTTAAACTTAAAACCAGCGGTTGAAAGAATAAATTATTTCCAAACTTAAAACCAGCAGTATTTTAAGAAAAACTTTTGTCCCTTTGATTGAAAGCAAAACTTTGTTAAACATCTTAAACCCAGCGGTTGAAAGAAAAAAAGTTGCTGGAAAAAACTTAAAACCAGCGGTTGAAAGCTTAAAAAAATGCAAAAAAAATCTTAAACCTAGGGGTTGAAAGAATAAAAGTTGCTGAAAAAAATTGCTTACAAGATTTAAACCCAGCGGTTGAAAGGCTAAAAAGTTGCTGAACAAACTTAAACCGAGCGGTTGAAAGCTACAAAGTTGCTGAAAAATCTAATACCCAGAAATAGAAACAAAAAAATTATTTCAAATCTAAACTCAGCAGTATTTTAAGAAAAACTTTTTCCATTGATTAAAAGAAAACATTTGTTGAACATCTTAGACCCAGCGGTTTAAAGAAAAAAGTTGCTGAAAAAACTTAACTCCCAACGGTTGAAAGAAAAAAAGGTGATGAAAAAAACTTAAAATCAGCGGTTGAAAGCAAATAAATTATTTCAAATCTTAAACCCAGCAGTATTTTAAGAAAAACTTTGTTCCATTGATTAAAAGCACAAAGTTGTTAAAAAATCGAAAACCCAGTGGTTGAGAGCAAAAAAGCTGTTGAACTAATAAAAAAGTTTAAAAAGTAGAAAAAAATGTAAACAAAAAAGTACAAATTTAGTGCTTGAACAAAGCTTAAATTTAAGAAAAAATGTTTCATTTTTTATTCTAGCCAGCTTAGAGTCTAAACTAGATCTCAACCGCTCCCGCCGAGTATTTTCTACAAAGTATACATGTATGTCATTGGAAAATTGACTAAGAAACAGATCAGCAATGTAAAGCTGAAAAATCATCAATTGATAAAGAGGTGCGCAAATTGCTGCATGTGAGCCAATGTTTTAAATGGAAAATCAAATCCAAAATTTGGATTTAAAGGGAGTGACCGGCGATGTATTGTAGTTGAACTGAGAATTTAGTGTTGCGGAGAATTTTTTTTAGGATTCATTTGAGACTTAAAAAACGTTTTAATGATGTATAACTGAGTTTGAGCGTAAAGTCGACGTTCAAAATCATCCATTTGGGTGGTCACATTTAAGGATCGATTTTTTAAAAACTTTTAAAAAATGACGACGAAAAAAATATCAAAAATTCTGCAGTAAACTAATTAGATGTTTAGGAACATATTTCTCAATAGAAATTTGCCAATAAATCAATTGTTTTTATCCTTATATTGAATTTCTTATTTTTTACGAATTTGTTCGCAGATATCTACAAATTCTTCAAATGTCGTCTTTACAAAAGAAATTCCGGAAAATCCACAGAAAATGTGAATTAACAATGAGAGATTACAGAAACTCAAAAAGATTACTTATTTTTGATGATTTAAAAAAAAATCGTCGTTATTTTATAATTTAAAAAAAATCCGTTCTTTGAATCGCATGTTCTTTGAACTATATTACTAACGGTTCATCATGTAAAATCTTGTGATAAAAAAATTTCTGTAAATAGAAATTTTCTCCACTGCTGTTATAGCGCTAAATACGTTTTGACAGTTACTTTTCTTTCCTTAGATTTGTTTCAAAATTTTAACCATTTCACTTTTTTACCTAACTTTAAATACGTATTCAACTATTTCTTAAAACTGTTCACGTTTCTGGTTATTTTACAATAGTATTGTACAATAGTATTTTACAATAGTATTTTACAATAGTATTTTACAGTGAAACCCTTAATAAAGAATACATCGAAAGAATTTATCAAATGTCGCCTTGAACATTTCTTAATGAGTTTTGCCGCTGAGAATTTTATAACTAGAAGCATTGAATCCCTAAATCTCAGTAATTGTACTGTATGTACTGAAGCTGTCGTATATTTTCTCAAGCTGTCATTCTTAATCTGTAACGTGTATAGACAGCATATTTTTAAATAAGGAAGGGGGCTTACTTATATACACATTCTTCAGTTTTAAAAGTTGGCATTCTCAACTTTTTCATAGTGACTAGATAATTTTATTGCATTTTTAAAATCATGGTGTCAAATGAAAATCAACCCTCCCCCCCCCCCCCAATTACTATGCCTAGTTAGTTCTCTCTATCAAGCAAGAGTTCGGCGTTAGACTTAGACACAACATTTTTTCAGTTTTCAGTTTACTCTCTATAAAATGTTAGAACGTACTCACATCCGTGGTTTACATGTCTACAGGATTCAAATTAATCCAGGAGATATTCTTTCATGCAAGTTGGACGAATTTTGGATGTCAGAACATCCTGAAAGGTACAGTGTTGCCTGTGTTGACCAGCATGGACGGATAGTTGGCCACATCGCTCATGAGCTAGAGCATTATGTAGGAATGTTCATTAAGTTTGGAAAGAAAAAAATCGATGTCAGGATTCCTCCAACCACAAAACCAACTAACGTCGGCGAGCTTGGAATGCAGATAGGTGAAGAAACCTTTAACTAAAAATCATTCATCGATGATCATTTGATAATAACCCTTTAAAAAATGGTATTAACCTTTTTAAGCGTTTAACGATGTTGTAAACATTTTGAAATTGCATCAACTTTTTGACAAAAAGTAAAAAAATAGGAACAGAAAATGTGTACATTTTTTTCAGAGTGTATTTTGGAGTTCTGTTATGAAGAGAGTGTAGACAAGCCTTGGATAAAAATAATGAAAAGAGAAATAAGGTTGAAAGGTGGAGTGATTCCAGAAGTCAGAACAAGGTTCTCTTTCCCTGATGAACAGAGAAACATATTTCCATAAACATTCTTCTTTTTATGTCTAAGTAAATGAAATTATTTCTTTATCATTAAATAAATTTAATCAGAGTAACTGTTCTGTTTTGTATACTCGTTGCTCAATCCAATTTGTAGAAGTTAAGTATTTATATTAAGTAAAATGTATACAAAATTATTTCTTACATACTTTCTTTTAAAAAAACCACTATTTCACAATAGAGATCAACTTCTCTTTGTTCAAAATTATGGAGGTTCAGAACTTATCGGAACATTTCAAAGTGTCCTCCATTATTTTGAACATAGAGCTGTGCACGTTTTCTAACCGAGATATGGCACTTTTTGATCAAATTAGGATCTCTATAGATTTCATCAATCTCGTTCTGAATTCTTGCCTCTAACTCATCCAAGGTTCTGGGTCTTGGGCTCAAATAAACTCTTCTTTTAAGGATTGGCCATAAAGCGAAGTCGAAAACTGTGAGGTCTTGGGATCTTAGAGCCCAACAGTGGCCTCGCCTCCCATCACATTCTGCCCTTTTCTCCAAAACTCTGCCTTCAAACTCTTGATCCAAAAAGTTAAGAAAATTTGGATTACAATGGATGGATGCTCCATCCTGTTGCCAGGTGGCTCCATCCAGAGACCCTCCATTCACTGCCTTCATCTGAGGTATACAGTTAACTTTAACATGTCTGATGTAGGATTTAGAATTCAGAGTCCCATCCTGCTTAATAAGAACACCAAGATTCCGTCCTTGAAATGTTACAGCAAAAACCATCAACTGAAAAAAACCAAATTAATTTTTGAGTATGTCAATGTAAAAATAACAAAAAACTTTAAAATGTACACCTTGAATACATAGTTTTTTTTATCTAGGCCTCTATATTTTTAGATAATTTTTTGTCAACTGGGCAAAAAAATTTCGAAAATCTGGCAATTTTTCTTATAATTTGATTGTGATAATTGTTCCCTCAGTGCCAATATAGTTTTTTTGTGAGACACCTTGTACTTTTCATTTTCACTTGCATAGTAATAAAATAAAAGAAAGTTTTGAATAACTAAATTAATATTGTGTACCTTAGAAGGAAACTTTTCCTTTTCGGCAACTAAACCACTTGTTATATCCGCTCAACCTCTTCCTCTATGCGCCATGGATTTAGCGTAGCGAACTGTGTGAGCGATATTAACAGATCCGTCTAAATAAGTGCAAAGGTTCAATTTATTAAAATAAATAATATTCCCCCAGATTTTTTACAGCTTCTTCTGAATTCTTAAAAAAGCTACAGGGTGTCTCAAGTAATATGACAGTTGGTGAATAGTTTCAAAGGTAATCTTCCATAATTTGTTAAGTTATTTGATAGCCAAGAGAATAGTAAAGAATATTATATGCAGTCATATTATATAAATCAAAATTTATTTCAAAGTAAATCAGTTTAGATAAAAGATTTTTTAAACAAAATAAACTGTGGTTAATCTTTAATATCAAATACAGTACCTGGAAGACGACATTAAAAACTATTCACCAACTGTCATGTTTTATGGAACATGCACTTTAAACACCACACAAATATTTTGTCAAATTACAGTAACAGTGGCGTAAAAACTGCATTATGCAAGTTTAATTAAGTCCTCCTGCAACCCACGAAACATAAGACTACATTGTTCTCCAATTTCTGTAAAACAAATATTAACTCACCGAGAGTAAAGTATGACTCATTCAAAAATGCAGTTTTAATAAAAGCATTGTCATCCTTCAGGACCAGAATTTGACACATGTTGAACTGTCTCTCACGGTCAAGAACTCCCATGGTCAACTTGTGGGTTTTGATTGCTCTAAAATTTAAATTCGATTATTTAACTTTTTTTTTTTTAAGTTTTGAAACCTTTGTCTGATTAATAATTTTAAAAAATTTGGTCGTATTTCAAGGATTTAAAGTATTTAATTAAAATCATTCCTATATATTTCCCTGCAGATGCACAAGTCACTTTTGTAGAGAAATCCCAATTTGACATAATCAGTTTTCAAATCATAAATATTAATATATACTTCATCAGACAAAGCTTTAAAGGGTACTTGAAATTATGCTAAATTACCCAAAAATGTATGAAATGTAATATATTTAGTTACCCACATAGGTTCAGAGACGACTGTACAGAATTTACTCTGTTTTTTATGTAACATTTTTGATTCCCTGTAACTGCAAACTTATTTTTATTCATTGCTAAATCATTAAATATATTATTCAACAACTATATGCATATGTATGGCAGAAAACAAACTTCAGATGCAGATCATTATAATTTTAAAGTTTTAAGGCATCATTGAAGTCGCATCCTTTGCAGGGTAACCCTGAAGCACAATACAAATATTACTTGTAGCATGGGAGCTTTAAAATCTTTCAAAATTCTGGACCAGGTGGTCTTAGAGAGGTTCAGCTGGTTCCTGTAGGGTGTATTAACTGGTTGATCTATCGGTACATCCCTGTCAGCGGCAACTAGAGCCTCAACTTGGTCTATGACTTCAGGAGTTCGAACAGATCTCCTTCTTCCTTTATGTTTCCGGTTTTCAAGAGTTCCAGTCTCCTTGAACTTTTTAAGGAGTTCATACACACAATTTCTACCAGGGACTGGATTCCCAAACTTTAATCTATATTTGTCCTGAGCTAATGAAATCTGCTCGTTCACTGTTATAGTTGGTTTCTTCCAACTTTAAAAACTCCTGCATGATATAACTCTTTTTTAAAAGAGTATATCGCATGTTTTTATATTTATGTGTATATATAAGTGTGTAGTAGGCATAGTTTAAAGATTTTTTTACACTGATTAATTTACAGCTGTCATGGCTGCCTACAGAGGAAGCTGCTTGATGCTTGACAAAGGGATAAATGTAGCTCACTAAAAAATATCAAAATTTCTTTGTTGAAAGTAATATTTTTTCCCAAATAATAATTTTTTTTGTTTCTTTTTTTTTGTAAAAATAAAAAAACAGCCTTGAAATATGCAGGGACTGTGGGGACAGATTTAAAGAGCTCCATATAAATATTCAATAAAAAAAACTAAATATTTGCTGCATTCTATTATCAGGAGATTTAGAAAACGACATTTGATAAATTCTTTCGATGTATTCTTTATTAAGGGTTTCACTGTAGTAAGAAATAAGATCTTTCTTTTATCTGTCTTTATAATAATTGCATAACTTTTAAGTTTTTTTTCAGTCTTGTCAAAGACACAGAAGCCTATTGGGATTTTATGAAGGATTCAGCACTCTTCATATCAGAACTCGAGTTTAAAGCTGCAGCCCTCTTCAGTCTTTATAGAACACACTATAGTTTTAGTCACTCAAATTTAGGAACATGGGAACATGGAGCAATATTATTGCTTAGACGTTTATGAAGGAGGAAGTAGAATCAATCCTCCACACCTTATCAAGAGTTTGCCTGGACATTTTCAGGTATTTATAATATACTTTCACCAATACAATAATTAAGTTTTCCTGTTTCAAATGTCTGGGGTTATAAAATACATTCTGAAGAGGGAGGGGGAAAGATTTCCTCTGAAAGCACAACCTCCCTTGCTTTCATATTTTATAACTGAACAGTTTTAATGAAAGTGCTAGGCACAACAAAAATCTACCCCCCCCCTCCCCCAACCAAACTCTCCTATTATATCATGTTTTCAGTAGTTTTTTGATGAATTTTATCACGATTTAACTGTTTTAAGAAAAGTCAAATTAACGTTTCTGAATTGCTGATATATCTTAAAATTTAAACAAGTCAGCAAAAAATGTCTCATTTTGGCTTAAAGTGTCCCTTTGTTATACAATAAAGTAGCATACAAAAGCTTTAACTAATCAAGTATAAATTATATATCCATTAATACTGTTTATTTTGATGTTAAATTATGATGACTGTCCCTTTCATTTAAATAAATTCCACTTTTGGGCAAAACAAATTTCGAATTTCATTTGGAACTACAGTTAAATTGTTTTAGAACTCTTCATTATTTTTTATTTTAGGGTTTACAGCTGTCACCACAGAAATGCATCAATTTGAGTTCACATGGTAATTAATGATAGCTTTTCTCTGATAAAAGAAATTTCCCTGTATAAGTTTCCAGTTTATGAAGTGATAGTCAGAATAATGAAAAATTTGAAGACACAACATTAAAGCAACACTGAAGTTCCTTCGATGTTTTTTTCAAAGCAAATGGGTTAACAAGTAACTTATTTATTCAGTTATCTAATAAAATCTTGAGTCTAAAAGTCCACTTTGTATTCCAGAGTTTAATGGTTCTCACTATATAAATTAGTATCATATTCTTAAGTAAATAATGCAAAAATTAATTTCTTGCAGTAATTCAACTTTGTACAGTGAGAAAACTAAAGAAATTGATAATATTTAGAACAAAAGAAATATTTGTTTTAACATTTTAACTAAGTTCTTAAAAGATTTAGGTTAATTATCACGGCTATAGGCTAGGGTTTAAAATTAACCTACCCTAATCTTCATACTTGCTGTTTTTAAAATTGTTACTTTCAAATCTTAAAATTTATGTACATAGATAAAAGAAGGATCAAGGAGGAACATTTGTCTAATAATAAATACGTTTCTAGTTTGTGTTTAATTCTAGCAGACGGTTTTCCGAGTTTCTTCTGTATCTGTCCTGTCCTGTGATTGGTCAGCACAGTTATGCCGGCGTTCCTATTGGCCAGCGGTCATGTCGTCTTCCAAACTCAGTTAATTAAAATAATCATTACATTTTTGTAAATTCGATGAAAACGGCTTTGAAAAAAAAAATTTTTTTTGCATAATATTTTTTTTTAGGGTTAAATAATGTACTTTTTATCACTTGAAAGGCATAAATCAAAAATGTTTCACCCTTAATAAACAGGCCTAAGAAAAAGAAACCAGGTTTTATCCATGAGTTCTGAGGGTCTTTGATCAGTCAGAACCGGGATACTCTGGAGAGCCTGATACCTCTGGAAATTACTGAGAGTGTACATCTGGATAAGGCGGGTTCTCAGGGTTGCATAGGGATCTGAAGTTGGATTATGGATCAGATTTATGAGGCGAGTGGCAACGTCCTGGGGAAGGGCTGCAACACAGTGACCCCTGCCGTATGTCTGCCTGTGTAGGTTGTGTACCGATCAGCATCTGAGTTGGGATCTTACCAAAATAATGGGCGTCTTGTAACGTACTTGTATGTCCACATACTCCATGTTTTAGGACACTAAATGTCTCCATAATTGTAGATTTCATAGCATAAGCCATTGTTACTAAGCTTTCTTTTAGTTTTCAACAACAGGGTTTGTTTTAAAAAAAGTACGCATGAGAAGATTCGGCACAGGGGCGGAGATAAGGATTCTGTAGGGGGGGGGGAAATTTATTTTACCCCCCCCCCCTAGAAAAATATCATGATGTATATCAAATTATTGGTTTTAATTGGGTTTGATTTGCATTTTCCACTCATTTCTGGGATTTACAAACTCAATCTAATAAAGGCTTCATTACATACCTTTCAGCTTTCACCTTGTTTTATATCCTTCATTATAGTCATTCATTTTACATTAACTACAAAGATCTGTAAAAAAACTGAATTTATTTTATTTTAACTAAACTTTTTTATATTAAGTTTGCTGGCAAACATTGACAAAAAAGGCAGTAATATAAAAAATAATAGTTTTACTCTAAGAGGAAAAAGATGTTACTTTTTTAAATCTTTAGAAAAGCTACTCTGTAAAACTTTGAAAAAATATGGACATTACTTATTGTTAAATTTTCTTGTCGTCATTGTAGTATGTTAAAGATCTTAAAGAAATCTAATGTGGAAATGACATTATTTAGAAGTAACAAAGTTTTTTTTTCTTGTCCATACCATTTTTTATCTATTAAAAAAACATATAATTTTAATGACATTAACTATTACTTTAGAATTTAGAATCATTTAGAATATGTTGACTTAAAATTTGAAATATCTGATTCCGACGTATCTGCACAGTGCACATTTTGATGTTTTCGTGCAAATTTAAAAGATATTCAATTTTAAAATCAACCTTTTTTTAAAACAAAAACAAAGTAACAACTCTTTCCTCCATTTAAAAGTTGGCGCGGAGGCGCGGCTTGGCGCTTAAAACTTGTTCAGAATGTCTTTATTATTGATTGATTTTAATCTACTAGGATGGGAGTGCATGATTGCATGGCTAGATAGCCTTTCTGTTTTCATGGTGTTTCTATTTTTTGTTTAAATTTAAACAGTTTTCAATGAAAGCTTATCAAATCAAAATCAAAACAGTTCTTACTTTGTTTTAAATTAATTTTGAAGTTTTAATTTGATTAATTAATTAATGTGTGGAAACAATGTATCTTGCCTTCTATGACTACTAAAAGATCTTTCAGCCTTGGCTAATGTGACTGGATAGGTAAGGATTAATTTGATGAGGGTTTGGACCCCTTTTAGACCCTTTGCTGCCTCATGCTCTGTTAATGTGACTGGAACACATCTTAGGCAACTGTTACTTGTAAAGGCAGCAAATAGAGTAACCTGTGCTAATCAGGGCCTGAATATATGTTCAGGGGTAATTACCTGAGTACCACTAGAACAGAGATGGAATTTTGTCATCCGTACTTTTTGCAAACATATGACGTCTCCACTAAATCACGTCCGATACACGGAGGAATTAAGTACTGTCTAAATGGGATTTTCCACAACATTTAGTGTCCGACCATAAACTGCAACATCGCGTGACCCCTATAGGCGAAAATAAATAGAAAGCTGTTCAATACACTGCAGAATAAATTTTCAGGGATACTTTTAATTGACGACTTTCAAAAATATTAAATTCTCAAGAAACAGCATTCATAGTTTTCGTAAAATAAATCTACTAAATATTAAATTTTTTATTTAGTATTTATCAAAATCAGATAAAAATTGGACTTTTTGAATTAAATTTGATTATTAAAATTGTAAATATTATTTATCACTGGGTTTAAAAAGTTGTATTGTGTGAAGGTGCTGACATCTATAATGATGTTGTATATCATAAAAGTAAACTCAAGGATATATATTTTGGACTTAACAACTCATACTAATGATATTTCGAGAATGCAGGATTATAATTTATTAACTTATAAATAAAAACAAATACTATACGATCAAATAGCAATAGGAGCAAAGATCAATGTAGAATGGGAGTGTTTATTCCACTTCCTCTGCTTTCTGAAAGGGTTGATGATCAACTAACTCTTATCTAGGTTATCAGTTGAGTTGCCAGGCTCAGCTCGAAATTCCCGGCTTTATCAAACTCCCTGGGTCAATGTCCATTCTACCCGTGCTCTAGCCACCCAAAACTAGTAGCGTCAGGTAGAAGAATCGGGTTTTTGGCTTCGCATTTTTCTATTAATATTTCTGAACTTAGCTTCGTTCTAATAATAGATGATATTTACAGACAGGGTTTCTATTTTCTCCCTGAGCAGATGATCGCTAAAAGATCAAAAGATCGTACCTCCGCTACAATAAACTCACGGCAAAATTATGTGAGCTAACCATGACGTAAGTAGGTCGGTCTGTCCGAAAATAACTAACGGGAGACATCTAGTGGAAAAACACTATAAAGTATAGAGACGTATTTAGGACATCTTAAATACGCCTTTAAATTAGACAAAATTCTGGCTCAGCTGTCTAATAGGTGAGTGTACAATCAGTTTATGGAGCCAGTTAATAAATAAATAATTTTAAATTAGGATTTTATTGGTTTTCGGGCCTTGTATACTTCATTGTTTGTGTTCAATTTGTCCTGATGGACTGGGCCAGTAACTGTGGTGTAAAATAATTTAAATCAGGGTCATGTACAAAATAGATACAATGGGGGGGGGGGTAGTCCCAAAACCGCTTTCTATAACATCAGACCCTGCTGATTGGTATCTGAAGATGCATATGATTGACGTCATTGAATATTTGTTAGATATTGATTTGATATTCTGCAATGTTAAAATATCTTAAAAATTAATTTTTATAGTCCTAAGACCGTCGAGGTCAAACCATCTGCCATTTAAGATAGGTAAAAGTTAGGAAGTCGACCTTCTTATCAGGGTAAAATATCCTTTTTTTATTCTTTCTTTAGAGATTTATAATTACACCAGCACATGGTACTATTTAAAATGTAAAAAAATCTCAGATATAATTTCATGTGAACCTCCATTTAAACAAGGTCAGGTACTAATAAATCCTCTGTCTTTGAAATTTCTATTTTTCAAGAATAGACGTCATATTTAAACACATACAAAGTATTAATGGTTAACTTTATGTGCATGGTCTCTTTTACACACAGATTGATAACACAAATAAAAATGAACTGCTTTAGGACATAGACATATCAAGAAATCACCCGGTTCTGAGCTTCATAAAAGAAACAAACAGTGTTGTCATTACAAATACTGGGAGTTTGAATGGAGTCAGGTTAATTGTAATATCAAGTCAATTTTTAAATTGTTTTAAGTGAACCCGCTGATAAAAAACAAAACAAAAAAATATTAAATTTTTTTTTTTTGGAGGGGGGCGTAGTTTTCAAGGTTTGAAAAGCTAGCCACAAATTGTGCTCCCCATCCTGACCCATACCTTGGAATTGTTTATAAATATTTTTGTCCTATTATTTTCCTAATAAAATCATTTGTTTCCCCAATTCGATGTAATTTATGTTGCTTCTACTATAAATTTCTTCAATGGGCTATTAATAATTATAATTATTGTTATTCATATATAATATTGTTTTTCATATAAAATATGATTCAGGACATCATTGTGATAGCAACTCTTCATGATAAGTTGTGTTGGTCATTTTCCAGCAAATGTGCAAAGGAATTTGGTTTTCACTTTTTGATTTCTAAAAGTGTTTTAAGGGGATTTCTTTGGTTTATTATAAGGGATTGTAAATGGTATCTCAAGTGACTTCTTTCTTAAAGTTAAATGTGCTACAGCTAACTACCTTAAAGGATTTTTTACCAATAAAATATTTGTTTTCAATGCAATGTCCCCCCCCCCCCCCCCCCCCCACACATAGACATAGTACCACAGCCTTTACAAGGGTGTCCCCATTGTAAGATCTTCAAATGGAAATTATGTCCACAGTACCTCTAAATACTTGTTTGATGGTCGTAAAGCTTTTATTCAAAGAAATGAGAGTATTTTGTTTAAATTATTTTTACTGTAAATAAACATTAATAAGTTATAATAAATTGACGATTTCCAAGAGAAAATCAAGATTCAAGTAAAAAACAAAACAAAAATCACTATTGAGGAAATGTAGCAAGACGGCCGTCTGCTGGTTTGGGACATGGAGAGGGAGCAGGAGACGTTGGATAATCTTCGCAACAAAGTAGTCAATAACGGCACAACGGCAGATCAAAAGCTTCTTAGCTGTATAGTTCGAACAAAAAGAAAGAACTGGTTTGAGAGCTTGTTTAAATGTTGGTTTGCGCCTCCCCCCTAAGTGCTGGGGACTGTGCATTGTGTTTTAAAATAATTAGATTTTTTCAGTGTTTGTGTTGACCTTGGCAATGAATAGTAGGTTTGCTTTTTAGATATTTTTTTTGTAATGTATTCTTCACTTAAAGGATTGGCCGTATTTTCCCAAATCTACAGTGTTACCCACAAAAGATGAGATTTCTGTGATGATATTACGGAATTTGTTTAGTCCAATTTTTTGCATTCAGGGTTCCTTGTAGGCCAAACTATCTTTTTTTTTGTGCTTAATCATTTAATAAACCATCAAGCATCAAATCATCATATTTATTGAGTTTTGACCCTTGGGTCACTTCTTCCTTACAGTCTCATCTTTTTTGAGACACCCTGTTACTTTTTCACATCATTTCTCTTCTGGTATTGAGGTTTTCCTGAGACTACTTCCCTTTGTAGTCCACAAACCATATATTATTATGTATCCCTCTGTATTTGCTGGAAGACATGCTTAACACTTGCATAATGCATATAGCTATAAATAAAAGGGAACAAATAAGGTTAAATTTGTAAATAAAGAAAATTTACAACTACTTTAAAAGGGGGAAAACACTAATTTGAAGATGAGGGCAAGGTCTTTTTAAACCCACCACACATGATTTAAACTTTTGCCCATAAATCCCAGGGGGCGGGCAAGGCCACCCCTTGGGATGCCCAGGATGGGCAATAGGACTACTGCCCCCCCTGTGTACATGCCTGAGAAACCACACTTAAATTAAATCCATTTTTAAATAGATGATGGAGATCTCATGCATGCACAAAATGCTTCTAAAATATTTAAAAGACAGTCCCATCAAAACTTTTTTTACAAAAGTGATGTGCTACACCCTGGAACAATACTGAAAGGCCAGGAAGGAAAAACCTACAGTGAAACCCTTAATAGAGAATACATTGAAAGAATTTATTAAATGTAGCCTTGAACATTTCTTAATGAGTTTTGCCGCTGAGAATTTTATAACTAGAAGCAGTATCCCTAAATCTCATTAATTGTACTGTATGTACTGAAGCTGTCATATATTTTCTCAAGCTGTCATTCTTAATCTGTAACGTGTATAGACAGCATCTTTTTAAATAAGGAAGGGGGCTTACTTATAAACATATTCTTCAGTTTTAAAATTTGGCATTCTCAACTTTTTCATAGTGACTAGATAATTTTATTGCATTTTTAAAATTCTCTAAAATTATTATATAATGCAAAGTATTTAATCATCAAGCATTTTCTTGGAGTCAAATATTTGTGCTTCAATCTTTATTTCTTAGAAAAATTGACTTTTAAATTCTTTAAGCAAATTATTAATTGTATAGATAACAATAAAAACATTTAAAGCACAAATATTTGACACCTCATGGCTGTCTTTTGTTTCGATTTTAATTCTTTTGGCCCTAGATTTTACGCCAGCCAAAATGGCGCCATGACGGTCATCTTTTTTATAAACATGTACAGCTGAAGCTGAAACAAGTTTGACTGAGCGTTCCACACATTGGGTGTGGCAATACCATTTGTTCAGAATCAAGGGGTTTGTGATTCTGGTCTTTAACTCTTCTGGGGACATTCCCCTTGTACTGGAGGGCTCATTTAACTGGGCCAGTGAAAGAGAGTCCCAGTCAATCATTTTTGAGAAATGATCTGAGCTCCAGTTTAGCTCTGGTACCCTTCGATCTAGATCAAAGCTTTCTTTCTCTTCTCTTATCTGAAGAATTTTTTCGACAGCTTCCTGACGAATTTCCTCCCTGCTGTCAGCCAGCATTCCAGCTAAGATGTTATCAGAAAATGCAAAAAAAGCATTGCGCTGCACAGCAGCCTTGACAACTGTGATTGTCTCTTTCTCCTAATCAACAAGGCTTTAATTCATTAGCAAATACAGTGAGTCCTATTAAACATGAAACTTATGTCTCTGTAACTTAAACAAGACCTTTATAAAAAATAAAAATTATTACTTTCAACATGAAATTATTTTGAGAAATATACGCTTTGTCTTTTTTCCTCATTTAACTTGAATTAAATATTAAAGCCAGCCTGCGTTAAGATTTGTTGCATAACAAAGTGCAAATTCTTTGGTCCACTCTGCCAAGCTGAATTACACTTTATCTCAAACCAAGACCTGGCATACACCTAGAATATATATAAATATTTTTCACCCAAACTTCTGTAATTCGGAAAAACAATGTTTTTTCATTAATATCATAATAAATACCTGAGCTACATATGTTGCTAGCTGAGTCAGTTTAGAAGTTGGATTTGTAGTTTGAGTGTAGAGAGCAAGTATCCTGGTACCTAGAGTCAACCAACGGCTATGGCACAGCTTTTCAAGTTTCCAGTCTACAGGAGGATGTCTCACTCCGGTTGAAATCAAGACCAAGAAAGAATACAGCTGCCTCTGATCTGTTGAGAGATCGTCAACTATTTCCTGTGGCATGCAGGGAAGGTCAACTGGTATGAGAGCAAACGGAACACCTGGGTTAGAATCCAGATCACCAGCTACCAGTTTTCCTATAGGACCTGTAAAGGACTTTGGACCAGATGTAGTCCCATCTAGGTGATAGAATAGAGCTCTCAAGGGAAGCTCATTGAAGTGCAGAAGACAAACTAACCAATGAAGATTTCTTTCCAGTTTTAGTTCAACTAAATGAATAGCTCCAGATAGTCGTCCTGTATTAGTTACAGTTCCATCACTGGCAAGGGCACTTATGACATCTAGACTGTTATACTCTAGCAACACATCTAATACTGCATTTGCTATGTTTTTTCCAGTTGAACTAACATTCAGGGTTTGGTGGGTAAGATATTTTCCTTCAGAATTAGTAAAGGAGTAGTGATCCTTAACTAGTTTCCTCCTCTTATTATCCTCAGTGAAGCATAATGTATCTGTTTTTTTGCCATCAAAACCTAAGCAAGTCAGTTTACCAGAGTTTTCTTCCATGTTCTTTGCAATGCACAGTTTTCTTCCCTTCTTTCTTTCCAATCTAATTTTTGCTCTGGTAACGACTAGATCTTGATCTTTTTTGGATATCAAACCTACATCAATTAAAGTAGCATTTACAATGCTTGCAACTAAGGCATCACTAGCATGAAACCTGTCGGCCTCCTGAGCTACTGTAGGGAGCAGTAACTTGTTGTAGTTGAACTTGACTTTACCATGGAACACTTTTAAATTATCATTATCATGATCATTCATGTCCAAATCATTTTCAAACTGCAAGAATTCTGGTTCTTCATCATCAGCACTTTCGTTTTTTCTCTTATATTTCCTTGACATCTTCATCTGACCTTTCTTAGATTCTTTTTGATCTACACTTCCAAACACAAGTTCCCTTGTTGGGCCACCAGGGGCTAACAGGTTTTTCATATACTCTCTTTCGGTTTAAGGAATCTAAAAAAAAATAAACAATTTAGATATGTTTTAGCAATTCTATAATATGATTTTTATCTTTAAATATTTTATCCACTATTCATTTAAATTTTCAATATGAACCGATGGGGGGAGGGGGGGGTATATATATAAGTGAACTTAAATGGAAATTCATAATACATGGGAATTCAATGATGACATTTTATCCTGAAATGATTATGTTTTATGAATCTCACTGTACCTTGTCAGTCTTGCAGGTACAATTTATATGTGTATGAAGTCCTGATGTACTACAGTTTTTCCTCATGCAGGGTGATTCAGGAAGCTTGCACTTGCAGGGAGTGCAGTTAAAAATTGTGTTCCCACTCGCAACTGTATTTCTGCGTATATTAGCTGATAATCTTTTGTCTTGGCAGTCCTGATACTTCTTGAATATTTGGATTAAATGTTCGGTCAGTGAGTTCTCTGATCTTATTGGAATAGCTGGATGAACCTTTCTCCAAATATCTAAGATTGGAGGAAGCATCACTTTAATAAGTTCCCTCTCCGTTTTTTCTGGATATAATACTTTATTTAGGTTTTTAAACTTGATAATTTCATGTATAGATGGAGGTCTGCTTCCTTTTAAATCTTCACCAGGGGGATCAAAAAAGGACGCATGTGTCCTTGTTTTTGCCCTAGGCATCTTTCTGAAATCAAAACATTTGAAAAAATCGAAAACTACTCTTTTAACTTGATTTAAACCTTTAAATCCACCAAATATAGAATAAGACTTTGAAGTATTAGCAGACCCGGCCTTCTGTGATACTCTTTAAACCCCCCCTCCACCCTATAAATTTTCTACAAAATAACAACTTTTAAATCACCACGTTTATAAAAAACTTTTGTTTGACTCATAAAAACTGATTATTTTAACCAATTTGTATCAAAAAAGTCTAATAATAAATACGTTTCTAGTTTGTTTTTAATTCTAGCAGACGGTTTTCCGAGAATTTCTTCTGTATATGTCCTGTCTTGTGATTGGTCAGCACAGTTATGCCGGCGATCCTATTGGCCAGCGGTTGGGAAGCGGTCATGTCGTCTTCCAAACTTAGTTAATTAAAATAATCATTACATTTTTGTAAATTCGATGAAAACGGCATTGGAAAAAAATTTTTTTTTTGCATAATATTTTTTTTTAGGGTTAAATCATGTACTTTTTATCACTTGAAAGGCATAAATCAAAAACGTTTCACCCTTACTACACAATGAAATCTTGAGAAACAAAGCACGAGATTTTGTGTCAATGCAATCACTCAATGGGTTCAAGGTTGAAACGTTTGACCAACTGAGACGAATCATACAAGTTTCAGTTGAAAACATTCAAACCAGAACCATTGCTGGCAAACTTGATGCATCAGATGCGATAGGCACTGACATCCGTCTCATGAACTACAGTTACACAAATGCTGCAAGTTCCCGCGAAAATATATTGTTGTATTCCAGATTGTTTGATATATAAGTGAACAGTCCCTTGAATCCAACAGGAAGCCAGATGGATCAGTACATCCCAGACCGCCGCAGTGTAGACACAAGTCTCCCTGCACATGGCCGTCTAGGGACCTGTGCTATATACAGTGCACAGACTGCTTACAGAGAGAACCTCATTGAACGAGTTGCAAGAAGATGAACCGTGTTCCTGTCATAGTAAGGAACCCTGCCTTTATAGAAGAGCTGGAACCAGATGGAGATGGAGTGGATCCAACAGACCTCACTCCCTGCATAGAAGGGAACACTCCCATCATCAATAGTCCTGCTTCAGAGGATGAAGGAGTAGATGGAGTTGGAGATATAATCCGGGACATAGAGGAGTTGATCCAGGATACAGAGGATGAGCATGAGGAGGATGTTCCACAGATACTCCGAGAAGCAATCCAGAACTTAGAAGGATTGAACCAGGAGTTGAGGAGTATATTGTCCCTAGGGGACACTAGCCCTGTTGAACCTACTGTTGTCCCTGAAGTTGATGTATGGGACACAGGGAAGGCTACAGAGCAAGAGTACAGGCTGTACCCCGATCCCACGATGGAGGAGATCAGGGACAGACTCGCTAACCAGGTTTGGGATCTGCTCCAGATACTACAGGAGCGGGTTAACCAGCATACCTATGATAGTAAAGATATTGAGTTGATATCAGGACTTCAAACAATACTAGTTCTGAACTCTAGACTCAGTGTCATGACTGAAACAGTACTTAAATGTTAGGCTGATAAACGTTACAGTTAACAGCTAATGTTATAGTAAATATTCATATGATTATGTATGCATTTATAAACATGTATTGAATGTATTAATAAACGTAGTTATATGTAACAAAGCTTTATTCTTTATCAGGGGATTAGTTAGTATATGCATTCAGACGATATCCAGTTATCTCAACATATGGAGATAGTTGAAATATTGTAATGCCAGGTTACACAAATGATAGATATAAACAGGTTCAGATACTTGTATAAATCTCATTAAGTGTAGATTTTAGATACCGATTAAATGCACGTTATGTAGTTCCACATTACTACAAATGGCGCAGAGAAAGGTGCTTCTTTATGCCTGAATTTGGGTTTTCTTTTAAATCTGAATTTTTAATAAAGAACTTAAAAATCGAAACCTACACCCCCTCCTCTGTTTGCAACCCTCAACCTTTATAATTTGAAGAGTTTGGGGGATAGAATGCAATTACACAGAGTGTGCAATAAAGTTTTAAAACTTTCAAATATAAAGCTTGTTTGGGTTTAAGTCTCATAAATTGCTTCGTAATGGTTAGAAAATATTTAAACATTCTGACTGTTCAAATTGGGCAACGGACTCTNCCCCCCCACCCATTATTCTCTTATGAATGTAATGTGTAAAATTGAGATTGAATACAACAGTTGAAATTAGAAAATTGTTGATTAAGTAAATTTCAAACGAATTTTATCTACATTCTTTATTTTGCCATGCTAACAACTAATATGCTGAAAACGCGTTTTAAATTAACAAAATGCGTTTAAGCAGAAATTAATTACATATTGTTAATTCTACATTCTTGAATACATATGTAAACGTATACGGTACATAGTACATAGTACACATCATGTAGTACACAGTACATAGTATAATACAGTTGTACTGGCAGAGAGAGAGATGCCCCCTCAAGGGAGTGTGAGGGAGAGTATGGGGGATGTGTAAAGCAATAAATTTAACTATATTGGATATTGAACCCTGAACTATTTTGGCCTCAATATCTGAAAAATAATTTAGTTGAATGACTGTTGAAAAACGTGCTAAATTCTAAAACAGAAGCCAAGCTGGACTATAACAATAAATAATAGGGGCCAGTCTTGGCTTGGGGTTTATCCCAGGGTTGAAGGGGTCAACCCCCCTTCTCACCCCCCAGAACACATGTGCAGGGTTGCGCGTAGAAACTGTACCGACCAATAGTGTACGGGATTATCCGGCCGCAACAGAGGTGCAGCATCTTATCCGCCAATAGGAGCAAGATCTACACTATACTCTGTTTCAAACCCATAACACTGCACTAAACCAAGGGATAAACATTCAAGATAAAGAATGGCTAAAACTCAGTCTACAGACAACCAGGATAAGAAGAAAAGAGCTTCAGGTATACCCCGGACTTAAAATATTTGGACAGACGGACTTTAGTTACTCTGTAAGAATAGTTAAGTACCTATAGCGTAGGGTAGATAGAAGTTCTCAACCACTTCATCCTAGAGTAAAGAGTGAGTTAAAACAGTTATTTCAATTTTAAAGTTACTTGGGTTCTACCGAATCCCTGTAGCTAATATTCAATAATCTCAAGTTCTACGGAATTAAAGATTAACAGTTACTTGGGTTCTAACGAATCCCTGTAGCTAATATTCAATAATCTCAAGTTCTACGGAATTAAAGATTAACAGTTACTTGGATTCTAACGAATCCCTGTAACTCAAAATTCACTTGGGTTACACCAAATCTCTGTGAATACTTATATATAAACTGAGTTCTAAGGAATTAAGTTTAAAACTGTAACGTCCCGAGTTCAATTGAATTAAGGATAAAAACAGTATAAATCCCACCCTCTAAATATTCTCAAGAAAGTTATACTCAGGGCAGTGTTAAAGGTTGACTAATTAACTAATCTTTAACAATGCCTGGAGATGAGAATAATCCTAACCTCCAGCCAGCTGGAACCTCCGCCGGAGCGGGAGAAGATGTTACTCCCCCCGTAGCAGGAGTACTGCAGGCTGAAGGAGGAGTTCCGGACCCTACTCTACAAGCAATAGGTAGCCTCCAGACAGCATATAACGCTAATGGAGGACCACCTGCTGAGAGAGGAGGTGGGAGGAATGGAGTAGAGCATGAACGGAGGGTTCAGAATGGAGGTAGCAGACGCACCTCCGGACAGAACCCCCAGGATTTACCTGCTCCCCCTCCAAATCTAGCGCGGAATGACCCTTCTGTCGTTGATCTTGCATCGAAGGAAGGGAAGTTCTCCGTGCTGGATAGACTGGAACCCCTAGGAATAGAGGAAGAAGACCGTTATGTACCTACCCAAAACGAAATCTTGTTCGCCAAAACTAAATGGAGTTTTGACGGACAAGATAGTTTTGAGGATTATGTGGTACAGATCGGGGGATACGCTCGTACATTAGGAGTGGGAGAAATATGTTTTAAAAATACATTATTTCAATCATTCCGTCCTCCCTGTTCATTTATCGTGTCGGATATGGAACCTTCTATGTCTCTATACAGGAAAATGAACAGGAAGGGATATGTACAAGCTCTCCATGAACGGTTAGAACCCGCCTCTGCTTGTGACCTCATTTATACTCAATTTAAAGAGAGGACGCAAAAAGCAGGGGAAGTATACGACCTGTATTTACGGGATAAATACAACCTGTTTATACGGTCGTTTCCTAATGGGAAAACCAGGATTTTCAAGGAATTCTGTGAGTCCAGCATTAGGGGACTACACAATGAAATCTTGAGAAACAAAGCACGAGATTTTGTGTCAATGCAATCGCTCAATGGGTTCAAGATTGAAATGTTTGATCAACTGAGACGAATCATACAAGTTTCAGTTGAAAACATTCAAACCAGAACCATTGCTGGCGAGCTTGACGCATCAGATGCAATAGGCACTGACATCCGTCTCATGAACTACAGTTACACTAATGCTGCAAGTTCCCGCGAAAAGGAGCGGAAAAGCAGATATGAAGTAAATGTAATGGATGAGAATATTGATGAGGATGAAATCGCAGCTTTTAGAAGGTTTAGAAAATATCAAAGTCAGACTGGTTATAAAACTAAAGGGATTAAAGGATTTACTGTCCCGGGTCGACAGCCTGCAGAAGATGATATTTGCTATAATTGTAATGGCAAAGGTCATTTTAGTAGGAATTGTCCCCAGAACAATTTACCTGGACGTTATCAGAACGTTAATAAGGTAGAAAAATCCAGCCCGGACACCTCTGACGATATTGCAGGAAACCAGGACACTTCAAGCTCTGACTCTGATCTAGAAATAGATTATGTAAAAGAGAAGAAGAAACCTAAACCCAGCCACATAAAAAGCAAGAAGAAACGTCGCCATATCTATCAGATAGTTGAGGAGCAGGGTGAACAGATCAATTTGTTAAATACAAAAATGTCTGAGATCTGCACCCTGAGTACACAGCTATCTGAAATGATATCAACCATGTCCGGACGGAAAGGAGAGGTCAACACCCTAGGTGCGACCTCTGTATTCCCTCCGGACTTGGAAGACATCAACAGAGAAGGCAATGACGATATNTGAAATATTTCGACGCTGTATCTGTTAACGGCGAAGATTATGGTTCATCCGACCTATTACAGTTCCATATAACCCTTTTACCTGGCTCACATCCTGTAAGAGCTCGCTGTAGACCACTAAATCCACTGCAAGAACAGGATTTAAAAATACAACTTGATGAGTGGTTGGCTGGCGGCGTTATTGAACCTTCGGTTTCTCCATGGGCCTCGGCGCTCGTCCCTTGCAAAAAGAAAGGGACGAGTCGATTAAGATGGTCGATAGATTTTAGGTCGATCAATGATCGCACGATCAAGGATTCCTATCCACTTCCTTGCATAGAGACCAATCTACACAAGTTGGCCGGAGCAAAGATCTTTAGTTCACTAGACTCAGCCGGAGCTTTTCACTCTTTAACGATTAGCCCTGCAAGTCGAGACTACACGACCTTTGTTTCACCCTTTGGCACGTACAGGTTTATTAGAATGCCCTTTGGCTTATCTAACTCACCTAGTGCCTACTGTAGATTGGTGCAGATGGCGTTATCCAGACTTCCTCCTGGATTCACCATCGCGTATCTAGACGATATCTTGATATATTCAGATAATATATCAGATCATATGCGTCACTTTGAAGCTGTGTTGAAAATCCATGCTGAGGTTGGTATGAAGATCAATCTTAGCAAGACGAAGATCTTTAGAGATCAAGTCACTTATCTGGGTCATCTGGTCAGTCATCAAGGGATCGAAATGGTTCCAGATTACATTTCTAAGATTCAACTCTGGCCTCTACCTAAAATAGGGAAAGAGTTAATCAGTTTCTTGGGGTTCACCTCATACTACCGCGCATTTATACCCAAATATGCAGAAGTAGTAGCCCCGTTGAACAAATATAGAAATGAGAAAACCCTGGAATTCAATCCTGATGAAATATCTAGGATTAATAAACTTAAGGGACTGTTTCTGACTAAGCCAATTAGGGCTTACCCAGATTATAAATCTACAGAACCTTTTATCCTAGATACTGACTTTTCAGGAGTAGCAGCAGGTGGCGTTCTTTCCCAAGTACAAGGGGGAAAGGAGCGTTTCATTGGCTGCTTCTCCAAGTCCCTTGATGTAGCTCAGAGACAGTATCCAGCTCACAAAGGTGAGCTGTTAGCTGTAATTCTGGGCCTCCGGTGTAAGATCTGTGGATCTTTATAAACTAATGTGTGTTCAGGGTGTTCAAAGTCGAGAAGTTCTCCAGCTTGTCCTACAGAGAACCCCTATCTTCAAGCAACTAATCCTACAAATCTCTACAAATACATTGAATCTACCATTATCCATCTTACCATTCAAACTACCAATCTAAGATTTTGATGTAAACCTTTCTGAAGCCTATTTTATATTCTTGAAATTGAGTCTAATTTATTACCTGGTCTCCTATAGGTAAAAATGAGCACATCCGGAAGTTTGAACATATACTCCGGGCCCGGAAATTCCTAATTAGAACAGATTCCTCAGCTATAACGTTTCTCAAAGGGCTAAAAGAAGCCCGAGGAATATTCGCTAGATGGTTAGTGTATTTATCATCCTTTGATTTTGATATTATGCATAGACCAGGCAAGGTGAATTTAGCTGCAGATGCTCTGTCTAGGACTGAGATGCCTCAAGATGAACAGGACAAAGAGAACCCAGATAAATATTTGGTTTACTCAGAAATTGATGATGTTTATCAAATTACAAAGGATAAATCAATCAATCAACCTGAAAAATCAAAGGAAACCTATGTGCTTAACATAGAACCCAATTCTAAGTTTTTAGTGGAACAAAATCTGACAAAAGATTGGAAACTAGAAACTAAGAAGGATTACCCCTTACAATTGGTCATAGATATAGTTAAGGACGGAAAATTGCCAAACCAAGATGACCGGAAGCAATTGCCCCCCGTAACTAATTTGTATCTAAACTGGTTTAACTTTCTCTATGTGAAAGACGAACTATTGTATTTACAAAGACCTGTAATGGATGGTGAAACAAGTCCTCCCAGGATTTGTGTACCCCGTTCTATGCAGAGGGAATTGGTAGAACTAGCTCATGCTGGTCACCGCGGAATGACAGAAACTCTTGACAAATTAAGAGCTAGGGCATTTTTCCCAGGTATGAATAACTTGGTTACTTTAATTGTAACTAACTGTGTACCCTGTATACAAAAAGTGAATTCAATACCATCTGCTAAGAACAGAATACAGCATCATGAGATGTTAGGATACCCATTTCAAAGAGTTTACCTGGATACAGTAGGTCCGTTGACTCCCTGCAGATATAAAGGGATCGTCTGCCGACATATACTCACTGTACAGGATGGGTTCACTAGATATCTCGTAGCTGTACCAATTCCAGACCTAGAAACAAAAACCATATTAAACGCATTGATTGATAGGTTTTTCCTAGTTCATGGAATGCCGGAGACGATTCACACTGATAATGGATCCTCTCTGATGAGTCATTTATTTCAAGACACTTGTAGACAAATGGGTGTTAAAATGACGCAAACCCCCACCTATAGTCCCCAGGGAAACAGAGTTGAGAGGGCTCATAGAACACTTGGACAAATATTCAGGTCCGATGATAGTTCTGACCCCAGCTTCTGGGCTCAAAAGGTGGACGCTGCTATATTTGAAATTAATATATCTAGAAACCGGATTACAGGGGTAACCCCGTACTATGCGATGTACGGACGAAACCCCCGGGTCCCCCTAGATGTATTCTTCCCCGATAATCATGTACAGGGTGTCTTAAAATGGACTAATTTTGTGTTAAATCTGTCAAAACATATTGAAGATATACATGAAAAAATGCGTCTCCTGATTTAAATATAGACAAACAGACGGATGTGTTAATAGATTCCTCAGAGGACGAGGACGAGGACGTTCCCCAGGGTGTAACTGAAACCTCTGACAAATTAGAGACACCCAGGAATATACCCCCTCCAGTACTTCCTCAAAATGGGATTAATAATCCTCCAATCTTACAACCGGATCAGATAAAAGTGGAAAATGGGGCGGATATAAGCTTACCTCAAAACAGGTTGACCTCCGCTGAGACATCAGTGCAGCCTCCTGTAGAGAAGAGGAAGTATAACCGTCGAGAATTACCCCCTCCACGTGAAGGACAGGGGGGAGTTCGTTGTGAAGCTTTCTCCAAAGCTGTACAAAAGTTCCAACAAGATCTGAAAAAGAGAAAGAAATGATTTTCTCAAGGTTGTAACATTTTGTTCAAATTAACAATAATTAAATAAATGATTTTAATGATTGTAAAAATTCTGAATAAATGATAAAACACTTTGACTAATAATTTCTATGATGTGTATGTAAAAAAAAATAATTATGTACATATCTAAGATAGTTAGGAAAAGTTAGGAAAAGTTAGGATGACAGACTGACATAACTCTTGCATAAAACCTTTTATAAGCTGAAAATATCATGAAATTAAGATAAAAAAGAAATCTAATTTTGTGTAATTTCAGGCAACAAGAGAAGGAACAAGAAGATGTCGAAAGCAAAGATGTTAATCCCAGCTAACCTGCCTGGAATGCAAATACCAGAAGGGTACATACTGGTGCAAGCACCAAGCGTTGCCTCAAACTCTAAGTCTCAACCTACCTACGGGAAGAACTGGAGTCGCAACCAGAAAAAGAGGGAACGTATGGCCCAGCTCGCCGCCGGCGGATCCAAGGAACCCGCCAGGAATCCCGGTGCTGCACCGCCTCCTGTCGCAGCAGAAACAGGAACTGTACCTGTAGTTGCACAACCAAGGAGCCCAGCTGCAGTTGAAGCAGGGCCCAGTTCACTCTCCTGTTCAGGGATGGAGAAGGGTGACGTTGTGGTCGAATATGACTCAAACCACCCCGGATATCATACCGTGAGTTATGCTCAGCATAGAGCTGAAAAGCTTGCTGTTATGAACAAGGACAATCTATCGGCTGAAGTAATGTTGAACTACGTGCAGAAACTGTTAAAATATCTATACAGTTTCGCCAGAGTGTTAGCCTCTCCCGACCCCGGTGCTGAATTCGAGGTCGTGAGGATGTGGCGCTACGCCAACAACGGTTCCATTGTCATCGCCGGCGGGAACATCATCAGTGTTACTTGCGAATCCTCTTCTATTTTAAATTGTATGGCAACCCCGTAGAGGGAGATGCATTCCTTACTCCTGTACTGGATTGCATAAGCATACATGCAAGCATGAAGAAAGGCAACTTTCTCCAAGGCTGGACAGAAGAAGAAATTCTGCAGTTACATCCGGACCAGATCCTAGCTAAGCTTGACTCTGCTACTAGATCAGAAACGTTCGCGATCCTGAAGAAGTTCTTGAATGTACTTGATAATTGTGGTCAGTTAGCGGCTAGGTTGCCCCAGGGCATATACCAGCCGTGATACAAGTTTGTGGGCCGCACTGATGAGCCCCGATTGATTAATGATGCGTATGCGTTGGGTTCATCAGCTCGCTACAATCAGGCATTAAATGCACTGATAAAACATGTCCAGAAGCCCCACGTACCATTACTGGGTGTAAATCTGATCAACATACTGTTGAAGGGGACCGGGATCTCGCTCAACAGATTCACAGGCTTTGCCCAGGCTGAGGGTAGAGTAATGAACTGGAAGAGTAAGAATAATGATTACCCCTCCTCCTTAGATCTTCTAAATCTGTGCGGGTTACCCTTGCCGGCCCAATACCAGACTGAAGAAATCCAGAAGTTGAAACATCAGCTGGATCTCCAAACAGGGGAGAACCAGAGGTTGAATGAGAAACTGGACCATCTGATCAGTGTGCAGGTCCAAACCTCCACACTGATCAGGGAACTCAAGGACATCATCCTCCAAGTGTCTGGTGCTAGCCAGACTGCACCGGTTGCACCCCCAGAACCATCAATTGACGATAGACAATCTATTGATCATCTATTGGCTTATGAAGATGGACAGGAAATGGAACAGGAGGATGTTAAAGTCCAACACCTAGAGCCGGATGTTGCTCAGGGATTTGAGGTTGACGGTGTGCCCCCACCGCCTGCTGATGATGAACTGCGTGCTGCAGTCGACACTCTTATGGTTGACCTGCAAGAGCAGAAGTAGGGCAATCTTGAGCCACAGGTTCCTGTCAGAGATGTGTAGAAGGATTCAAAACACATCGTCAGATCCTGAATAATAATACTGTAATTTATGTAAATAAAGAATGATTTTTTTATTATTGTTTATTTATTATTTTACTCATATTAGGCCAAGATTAAATGTTTAATGCTAAACCAAAGTATCAAGTTAATTGAAATTTTGAGAAAATAGCTGATGTTTATTTCACATAATATGCCTGATGACCCAACAATCAGTAGTATTTTGATAATATAATAAACGATTTTAATTAAACCCTAGTCAAATTAACAATTTTTTTTTACTTGTGATGAGAGCGAAACAAATAACGTCCCTTCCATAAGTCAATTTAATTATCGTTGACTAGACAAGCAATTCGACCGAACTACTAACCTAATGATAACTTGGTTAACTGTACGGTTGGAGTAGGTAGACTGTGCCGCATGTACAACATCTGTACATACCTTAAACAAAAGTAATTAAACTCTCAAATGAACATTTTTTATTTAATTTAATTTTGTCTTCATTTTATTTTAATTTAATTCAATTATAAAGAAAATAGACGCCTAGTCAAACTTACAAAAATAATTTTAAATTTAGTTAATAAAGCAATTTTAATAATGAATCTTACCCAATACTATTTATTTCAAGCACACAGTCCGCCCTACCCAGTCTTGAATAAACACTTGAGGGGCGCGGCTGAATAATTATTATCAGGCCGCAATACCGCTGATCAAAACAGAGACAAATAAAAACGTCTAGTCATTGATCAAAAGTGTAATTATCAGAGTTTAATTGAAAATAAAACCGAGAATGATAAAGACGACATTTATACTTATGTTTATTACACAAACAGTTTGTATTAAACAAATAAGGAAGAATGAAGCTTTAAAATTCTTGGGATATGATTGTAATAAAACCTCCAAACTTAATTCTTACAAAAAGTCGGAGTGGTGTATGCCAATAACGGTTTCGGAAAACCCAAAGGGGGATGAAACTGAAGGCATAAAAATAACAGTAATTCAGAAACTGTTAACAGAAACTGTAAAGGGGATTAAATGCTCCAAAAGAGTATCCAAGTTTTGATTATACTGTGGAACATATGGACATCAGAAATTTTTCAGCCCCCCAACAATATTGGAGCCTGAAACGATCTCTGAGTCCGAATGTTCCGATATGTACGCCCGGAAAGCGTACATAATAAATGGTAAGACTATGAGAATTGGGTTGAACCAACAAATCCAATTCCCAGAAATTACACATGGCAGTATTACCTATGACGAGTTCAATGTCTATTGTGTTGGAGCCAAAATCACAATTAATGACGAACAACATGAACGGATGTTAGAACTCCGGACGGTAACGATAACAATGTCGGAAATCGACGTTGAAATCTCCCCAAACAGAATCATAGACCTTCAAAACAATGTCGAATTAGAAAAGCGTTGTATTGAAAATATGAAATGTTTGATGGGCATAGATACTTATCTAGTCTTGGAAAAACCGAACCGCTGCCAGCTAGCTAAAATTAGAAGCTTGATTGTCAACCAGGTTCAGTTAACACATAAAGGGAAATCTGAAAATTATCTGATTAATGAGGAACATAAAATTATTCTCAGAAAATTAGATAAACAAAGGAGTGAAGAGTGTGACTTAACATACTTCACAACTGATTACCCTGAACTGATGGTAGTCCAAGATTCACTAGAAAATAGTGCCAAACTCTTGGAAATGTCAACTCATGCTGATAGCTTAGACCTGGACCTAGAGTTAAGGTCAAGTGAGGAATTCCTCTATTTTCAAATGGAGAGGGTGATACAGTCCTCCATACATGAAGTACAGAAACATTTGTGTACTTTAGGGACAAACTCACTCCATCAGCTAGAAAGAAGTCCTATTCATCCTAATGCATTGATTAGGGACAGGGGGGACATTATACAAGAGATGCAATGCCAGACTGTCGAGGTCACCTCCAGTCCCGGTTATCAAAGACATGACAAATGTTCTAAGGAATATTTGCCAGTATACCTGGGTGAGGAACCAGTCTATCTGGACACGTCAAAGTTGGTTACCAGGAAACCTACCCTTGACCTGTTAGACTGTAATGAAGTGTTCCCACCCATCTTTGAAACCACAGGTGGACAATTAGTCCAAGCTGCTCCCATGGTCCAAACTATATCACTCCAGTTGTCTAAACCTGAACAGCTGGGGTATCATGTAGATGAATTGGAACATGTTGAAGAGACTGACAGCCTACTTTATACACACAAGGAAGTACAGGCTTATATGGAGCTCTTCCATGCCAAACGGAGCAGCAAAGCTGTCACATATGCTTTGACAGCCCAATATTGTGCCTCACCCGGCTCTTGCGGTGAATACCAACCCACTGGAACCCTGGGCTTTGAACTAAACAATTTAGCTCAAAACACCCTTAAAGTACTAGATTGGAAATCCTATATATGGGACGCTCTTGATACTTGGGGCCATTATGCCAGCTGTTTGGTGATCCTGTACCTAATAGGAAAGCTGATCAGCACGCTAATAAGTGTTGTAACCCGTAGAAAGGGAACCTCATGGGCTACCGCCTTAAGGCTTAACGTCTTCTTGCTTACAGAGTTTCGGAACAATCTGATCCAAACTCTGAACGAAACCGGGAGGGGAGCTGCTGCTGCTCCCACTCCAGGTATTGAGTTAGAAGAGTTAAACTGATCCTGGCCTCCCTAAGGATGATGCTGATAGCCCAAACATTACGGGCTATTCAGGCCTCAGGGGGATATTGTTGTGTTCCAGATTGTTTGATATATGAGTAAACAGTCCCTTGAATCCAACAGGAAGCCAGATGGATCAGTACATCCTGGACCGCTGCAGAGTAGACACAAGTCTCCCTGCACCTAGTCGTCCTGGGATCTGTGCTACATATAGTGCACACATAGCTTACAGAGAGAACCTGATTGAATGAGATATAAGAAGATGAATCGTGTTCCTGTCCTAGTAAGGAACCCGGCCTTTGATGGAGGACTAGAACAGGATGGAGATGGAGTGGATCCAGCAGACCTCGCTCCTCTAGTCAGGGGAAACGCTCCCATCATTACAGCTCCTGCTTCAGATGATGAGGGAGCAGGTGGAGAGGTTGCTGCGGGTAGAGCTGAGGTAGAGCGAGGAGACATGGTGGATATGCATGACTTCCTAGGCGAGATAGTGGAGCAGATCCAAACCTTCAACTCCACTATGCAAGGGAGCAGCACTCTTAGTCAGCCACTTGCGGTCCCTGTTATCGACACAGGGGATACAAGGAGAGCTATTTAGCAGGAATACAGGAGGTTCCCCAATCCGACCAGGAGAGGGTTGAGGGACAGGTTGGATAACCAGATATGGAACCTGCTCAGGATCATGCAGGAACGGGTCAACCAAGGTGCCTGTAATGATATTGATATTGAATTAATAGAAGGACTACAAACCATAGCTGTTCTACAAGCTAGGCTTAATGTCCTGACTGATATAGCAATTAGACACGGAGCTAGGAGACCTTAACCATACCAAGGGATCTTGAGCTAATGTCCAGCTATTATTATTATGTATATGATATATATATAAGTATACATTTATAAATGTAAGATTAAATGTATCAATGAATATACCTATACATGTGAATAACTTTATTATTAGGGTGTTATTTAAGTACGTGCATTCAGACAGTATCCAGCTATCTCGACATATGGAGATAGTTGAAATATTGTAATGCCAGGTTACACAAATGATAGATATAAACAGGTTTAAGTACTTGTATAAATCTCATTAAGTGTAGATTTTTAGATACCAATTTATTGCACGTTATGTGGTTCCACAATACCACAATTGTTTTAAAACAGAACAGCTGACATAAGCAGGGGCGTTCTAGGGCTTTTGTTTAGGGGGGCACAATTTTTGGGGTCCCCCCCTTGGCAACAGTATGCCCCCCCTTAAAAACCCCTTTTTTGAAAAAATATTGATACCTTTTTTATTTTGTTTTGCCCCCCTCCCACCTGGACTTGTTTTGTTCACCATAAATCAAAAATCACAGCATAATTACAAATTATATTAAGCCTTTGGAGGTGAATTTTTTTAGCGCATATTTGTTTCAAGAGTGCCAGGAAAAGTGTTCAAGTGCAATTAATGAAGTTAACATTGATTTACTGTCAAAACAGTCGCATTTTTTCACAAAAAGCGCGCGCGCGCACACACTTTTGCTCAGATTCCTTCAAAACCAAAAAATGCATGTAATATACATAATTCTGAGTTTGCATGTAAAAAATCAGCCTCCTACGACAGTTCTAAGTTATGTTTAAACACTGTTTAAATTTTCTGCAGAGTAATACGTTTCGTGGCCCCACCTTAATTAATATTGTGATTTATATTAACCTGAATATATTTCTTTTTTTATTTATATCAGATGTGTTGACTTACTGAATATCCGGTTGGTAACGTTAGTTTTTTTTATTGTTTCAGTATATATAATACACATTTTTCTTGCCCCCCCCCCCACCTTAAAAATGTTATGGGAGAGGGGGCAAAGAAAATGTTCGTTATAACTTACCCCCCCCCCCCATAAAAAACGTCTAGTTGCACGGCATTGGACTATACTAGTGTAAATAATAATACTTCCAGAGAGTTTAAGTGAGTGATAATTAATTCTATTTATATTTATCTTATGCAGAAATATAAAGTTTCATCATTTGATACTACCATCCTAAATAACTCTCTAGGGAGTAGCGACCCCCTCTCCTTCTTACCTTCTCCTCTCTCCTAACCCGGCCTTCCCTGCCCTTCCTTACCTTCTCATACTTCCCCTCCCCTCCTTAACTTCGCCTCTTTTCCGTCTCCCCCTCCTTACCCTCTCCTCCCCTCCTTACCTTCTCCTTCTTTCCTTACCTTCCTCTTCTTTCCTTACCTTCCTCTTCTTTACTTACCTTCCCCTTCTTTTCTTTCACTCTCCTCCCTCCTTACCTTCCCCTTCTTTCCTTACCTTCCNAACAATTATCAAGCTCTACTATCAAAAACAAATCAATCTGATTTTTAAAAGAATTTGAGAAGTGCCAGTCTCATGAAAGAAAACGCATTTCCGCCCTCACTACACACAGTAAGTAGTGCTGATCCAATTTAGTTTCATAAAATTATTACTATTCTTGATCCTTCTGGAGATACTATAGCCATCAATTCTACTTAACATAGGAAATTGCAATGCATCATCTAGAGAATAGATTTAAACTATATCTGAATATTGCCGCATTGGTCAAATTTAAATCTTCTACAGCATAGTTCTGCCACTTTGATTTATACCAAAAATAAAATGATAATAATAATAATATCCATTAAGCTTTAATTCTTGTACTTTCCAGCGTGATTCAGTTAAAGTAAACTTAAAACAATGCAGACTTATCTCTAAAATTCTATCTTCACAGTGGGGTTTAATACCTTTAGTGCCTGTAAAGTATTTCACACACTGGGACGGAGCTCTAAATAATAAAAATAAAATTATTGATACATTAAAATATCAAAATTAAATTTAAGATCTTATTTCCAATCTATCAAGAGCTTTAAACCATCCTTAGTAAACGTCAAACGAACAAAATTGTAAATTGTTCACAAATTTTTGTGAACTTAGAAAATAACTCCATGACCAAGGTCCAAGACATGCAAAATTCTAATCGTTCTTTGAACAATTCATTTTGTTAGCAATGAAGCGACTTTTTTTCTCTGTATAGCACTTTTTTCATATTTTTGTCCTTCTTTAACCATTTTTTGATTTCTTAAAACACCACCATTCCATTTCCATGCAAATAAAAAATTCTATATGAAATCAGTTCTCAATTTTAAGGTTGGAAAAAGTGAAATTAAACTAGTTGGTATAGAGGTTGCTTTAACATATAAACACACTTTGGTAAATTCAACTTGCATTAAAAATATATTTTCATCATGAATGTAAAATAAATTGAATACTTGACAGTGAACACAATAAATATCAAAATTACTTGAACAGTAAATACTTAAACAATCGTAAATAATTTGTGAACATAATACAACATTACATAATATATAATGTAATTTAAATTTAATTTAAAACAGTCTAGCACATAAGAACTAGCATGGAAGTTGAGTATAATCAAGTGAGAATCCGTTAGCAATTCCACCGCTGGCACCAGCTTGTGTTATCTGAGTTGCTATTGTTGTAAAATGTGTGAGGGAGAAGGGAACTCTGGTAGCTGAAAACATTAACACATTAAATGTGTCTTATATAATATGGCATGCATTCATTCACATGTAAAATTCAGTGGGTTCACTGAGTGCTGAACTTATACATATGCTACGTATATCAAACTACACTGTAAAACAATTCTGATGCAGATGCACTGTCGTGATATTGTACGGGGCCGATGCAATGTAATGATAAGCTTACGCAAATTCTTTATGCGTCAGTAATTACTTTGTTGCGTCGGTACATCACTATAAAAAAATAGTGATATTGTGATTGGAACAGATACTCATTTTCCATAGAAATATCACTACTACTGTGCATTAGAAAATTTTTCTCAGTTTACACATGTTTAAAATCCATTGAACAAAGTAGTGTCGAAAGAAGATCTCATAGAATTGGTTCAAGCAAGGGGGGGTATGTTCTTATGCATATTCCTGCAGCAGAACCTGACTCATTTATGGCTTAAAAAGACCATTCACTTATTTGGGTAATTTGAGCCTTTGAGGGTTAACTAAATAGCCTATTAGCTATTCATTGGTAATAGTCTTACTTTTGAAAGATAACTGTGGCCTGAGGTAAAGTAGATATATCATTCAGAATTCCAGCGCAAAGTATATATGATGCCTTTGCATTTACACTATTTGATGTTTTTTGTCATAGTAATGAATTAAAAAAATTTCAAATATTAAATTAAATTGTAGTATCTAATATTTGTAGATATTTTTATTTTTTTCAAAATTATTTTAAAATCGTCTATTTTGAAATTTAACTTTTTTAAAACATTTTATCGTTTGATATGTTTTCTCAATTTATTGAAAAGTTTGGAATCTAGGAACTGGTTTATCTGAGAGAGAAAGTCGTCTTTGTATAAACATGTTAATTTGTTATATCATGTTGAACACGAAAAACGTTAATTTCTTGCTAATTCTAAAATCAAAAGTTTTTATATTTTATTATATAATGGCTGACAAATGATGTCATTGAAATATGATCATTTTAGATTTTTTTTCGCTGTAGTTACTGAAAAGAACTTTTAAATAGTGTACAAAGGCATCATACCTTTCCGCTGGAATTCTAAACGATAAATCAGCTTTTTCTCCAGTCATAGATATCTTTGAAAATACAAATACCAATAAATAGCTAATACGCTGGTTAGTTTACCATGAAATTAATCAAATAAGGGAACGGTCCCTTTAAAATAACACAAATCTTTGTGAATAAAACAGATTGGTCCCTTTTGTTTATTTATACTAAAAAATTTAAATATAGTTAGATATTGTACTGCACCCCAGGAACTTTGATGTAAAAAATTACCACTCTAACACAATGGTAACCTATCTTGAGGCAATTTAAATCTTTAATATTATTGCTTACATGTTACAGGACTAGGATTGACGGCTAAATTAACCCCCAGGGATTCTCCACAGAAATACTGAAACATTTGAATATTAGAGGTAAATTTAACTCTTTCTCAGGAAGAGAAAATTGCTCAGCGATGTCAGTAACTTCGGAAAATCTGGATTTATTCTTTAGTACAGGAACTGCATTATTGGAACCAAAATATATTCTGAAAATTATTTTCAAAGAATTTGCTACTTACTTAATTTACTCTATATAAGGTTTGGATAATCATCAAGACCAAATTTTAGATTTTCTACTTACCCTCTGGGGTCCGATGGCTGTATCAACCACACCATCAGGAATTAAGATGTAGGAATCAATACAAGCTGAAATCATAAAATAATTCAACAAGTCTGATATTAGCTAAAGTTGATCAAATTTTGACAAATATAAATATGTATTACCTGCAGTGTTTGCCGCTATTGTTGCTGAGGCATCAGTCAGATCAAAGGCATCTGAAATGAAATAAATTATAGAAACTGATTTCATTTAAAATGTCCTACTAAACATGATAATGCAGTTAATTGTTTAACAATATAATGACAAAATAACGTCTTCTTTAGATTAGACCAGTTATTTTTGTATCTCTAGATATATTGTATGACTGTACTGTACTGTAATTCAATAATTCAATAAAAAGAAGTCTTTCAAAATGCAAAAAAATATACAGGGGTGTATATTTTTAAGAATTATCCCCGCCCCCCCCTCGATCTGGGTAAAAAATGGAAAATTGCACACGATAAGGCAAGTTTAATCATTGTTTTTGATACTTTTTATCCTAAAATTTATTTATTTTCCCAAATTCATCATTCATTTTCCCTAATTTAGCAAATAAAACCCCTAAAACAAATTTCCCTTGCAAGCAAACATATATAACTCTGGGGGGAAAAATGATTTTCTCAGAGGGGGAGGGCATAACTTTTGGAGAAAATATACACTCCTCAAAGTACATGCAAAATCGGATTTTGTTATTGTATTTAAATCAAATATAAGTAATGTATTATGCAAGAACTTTTCAACTTAGAATCTAGAATTTACAATTGACCTCTGGTTGGCAGTTAGCTGATTTACAACAAAAAGTCCAAAAATCAAGCACCCCTAATACATACTATCATTATTAACCATTGAACTTTTCCTCAATACTTCTTGTAAAACATAAATAAAAGTGTTGCCTGATGGAGATGTTACAGTGCTTTCATCCCATTCTATTCCACAGTAACCTGCACAAAGGTTAGGATAACAACTAACACTTTAAATTTTAGAAAAATTTGGAAAATCTGCCAAAACATTCTGTTTTTGCATAGACAAAAATTAATCAATAGCAAAACATTAGAATTCTATATTTTAACATATTTACAAAACGGTTCAAATCATATCTTTTAGAATTCTTTTAATTTTTATTCAACAATTGTTAAATAGTTAAATATGAAAGGAACCACCAAAAGGGTGACATAAATATTCTCGTAGTCTTCAAGTCTCACACCAATAAAAGAACAAAGTAGTTGAACATTTATATTAACAGGGAAACAAAATTAAAAGAATTAAAGAACTACAGCGATGTAGATATACTGCTACTACAGTTCATCCAGAGTCACAGGTTTGGATTTCCTGTACTCAGTGATGGGTTTCCTATGCTCCGATCCTACTTAGCAGTTTAGATTGCAGTTTAGATTATCCGTCCTACCACTGGGCTTCCTGTACTCAGTGATGGGTTTCCTATGCTCTGATCTTACTTAGCAGTTTAGACTGCAGTTTAGATTATCTGTCCTACCACTGGGCTTCCTGTACTCAGTGATGGGTTTCCTGTGCTCCGATCCTACTTAAAAGTTTAGACTGCAGTTTAGATTATCCTTCCTACCACTGGGCTTCCTGTACTCAGTGATGGGTTTCCTATACTCCGATCCTACTTAGCAGTTTAGACTGCAGTTTAGATTATCCGTCCTACCACTGGGCTTCCTGTACTCAGTAAAGGGTTTCCTATGCTCTCCTCCATCCAGAGTCACAGGGTTAGGTTTCCTATACTCAGTGATGGATTTCCTGTGCTCTTCTCCATTCAGAACCGTCTTGTTTTTCCCATGGTTTCGATCCAACCAAGCAGTTTCCATTCCTTTAGACTGACTGCTTCTTAGATTGTCTATCTTACCACATGTGGGGAGTTGGCGAATTTCTTCATCCTCTCCTTTCGAGAGCTGGTGCTCAACTGATTGTCCTTACTGTATTCCCTGTGTTCTTGGGGTTGTGCCCATCTACCCAGCAACCTTCCATGCGGAAACCCAGTCAAGCAACTTCGCATAGGCTTATCATGCTCTGTAAACAAAGTGTGCTCAGGCCCCACAATTCATGTGGAAACCAAACCCCAGTCTGGTTTTCTATTCTAGGCTGGTTCCATGGTATCCAATATTTCAAATTTTGCTAATCAATTAATTTAATTGGACTCTTTTAACTTATTTAGAAAATATCCTTTAAAAAGTTGAGAGTACATTACTGCATAAATTACCTTTTTCTTGTCTAACACAGGACTCATAGTTTTGGCTAGTTAGTTGGGTATTCCCTGCAAATCCGTAGCTTGTCACTGTTCCTGTAAACCAGTGTTTTAAAAAAGTGTTCATAAGACAACTTAAGTTAAAAATAACAATTTAGTTTCACTATAAAGTTTGGGATGTAAGGCTTAACAATTATCAAGCTCTACTATCAAAAACAAATCAATCTGATTTTTAAAAGAATTTGAGAAGTGCCAGTCTCATGAAAGAAAACGCATTTCCGCCCTCACTACACACAGTAAGTAGTGCTGATCCAATTTAGTTTCATAAAATTATTACTATTCTTGATCCTTCTGGAGATACTATAGCCATCAATTCTACTTAACATAGGAAATTGCAATGCATCATCTAGAGAATAGATTTAAACTATATCTGAATATTGCCGCATTGGTCAAATTTAAATCTTCTACAGCATAGTTCTGCCACTTTGATTTATACCAAAAATAAAATGATAATAATAATAATATCCATTAAGCTTTAATTCTTGTACTTTCCAGCGTGATTCAGTTAAAGTAAACTTAAAACAATGCAGACTTATCTCTAAAATTCTATCTTCACAGTGGGGTTTAATACCTTTAGTGCCTGTAAAGTATTTCACACACTGGGACGGAGCTCTAAATAATAAAAATAAAATTATTGATACATTAAAATATCAAAATTAAATTTAAGATCTTATTTCCAATCTATCAAGAGCTTTAAAACACATAAGACATTTCATATATTGTTGGAGGTGCTAGTGCTTAAAAACGCCCAAGGCACAGAGATGGGCATAGCTTTTTTGAACAAACAAAATATTTGGAATTTGTTCAGAAAAAAGCAACAATGTTCGAATGAAATGGATTGTTTAGAAAAATGAAAAAATAATCGTTTATTAAAATCAAAACAAAAAACTAACAATTTAAAATCATTCGAATAAACTTTAAAACTATAGTTTTTTTACTGAACGAACAATTTAAAAAAAAAACTACAGTTTATTACCAAACAAACAATTTTTTCGAAAATTTAAAAGAATAGACTTATTTAATGAACAAAGAGATTTTACTGAACAAACATTTTTACTAAACGGTTGTTCTTTGAGAAAACAAACGAAAACGAATGTTCTAGACACAAACAAAGAAAGAGACAGACAAGCTAAGTATATCTTCTTCTATATAATAAAACAAGACATTGTTAGATATGTTCCCTGTATAACCGCCGGCCAAATGGCTGGACCAAATGAGCTGAAAATTGTTGAGGGAACCCAGATTTCTTAAAATTCCACGGACAATGCCGGGCACTTCAGCTAGTATATTATATTTATATAGATGAAACCTGTAACTAGCTGAGCAAGGTATCTGTGACACTCTGACATTCCATTGGTTATTCGTAGTTCCGATAACAGAAAAAGCCAAGCTGACTGTATCACCATCAGTAGCTCCTGTCTCCACATACACTAAGTAAAATGATAGCATGTTCACTAGGCTTGAAAAGGGCAGATTGGCTAAACTGGAGAATATTCTGTTTGATACTTACAAAATTATACCAAATTTATTATTATTTTAATTAAAAATTTACTTTTAAGCTTGTTTATTTTTATAAGTACAAATAATTCCATTTTAAGTTGTTTTAGAAAATTATGGTTGAAAGTGTAATGTAAACTTACTATGCTGTCCTGTATTAGTTCCACAGATAACTGGGGGATTCTTTCCAGTTTTCCCTAGTACTGTCAAGGAGTCAGCTAGAAATCCTGCTGTACATAATGTTGATCCGCAACATCCCTACAATTATTTGGTTAGAAAGGAAAAGAGAATTAAATGAACTGTTTAGACACAATTTTAGATAAACCTCCATTTGTTGAGATATCTTAATACTTCTAAAAAACACTGTATTTGTAAAACATATGTCATGGTACATGATGCAGTATACTTATGTATAGAGATTATTTACATTTACAGATTATTTAATCATACCTAGATAATACAACCAGGGGCGGATTAGAGCCCCTACCTTAACTTCTAGAGGGGGGGGGGCGGCCGTCGGCAACCCTTAAAGGGATTGTTCGCGAAAAATGAAAGGGGGTATAGGCTTAATGCGATAAAAAAGCGCTTTTGATCACTACTAATCTTACTTCTATCTGTTGCGTCTATAAGGAGAAAATTGTTAAAAACGACTCACATCAAAGAACGCAGCGTCCATGCTTTTATTTCATATCATGACGTTCCTTAAAGGTAGTGTTCGCGAAAAATAAAAGGGGGTATAGGCTTAATGCGATAAATAAGCGCTTTTGATCGCTACTAATCTTACTTCTAACTGTTGCGTCTGTAAGGAGAAAATTATTAAAAACGACTAATATGGAAGAACGTAGTGTCCATACAAATTCAGAAAGATGCAACATTTAACTCGGATCGTAAAAAGATCAATTTAATTCCAAACAAATCATTCAGATATTACAAACAGTAGTCATCGACTATTTTTTTACGCATTCGTATATAGTAAATATTTCATAATATTTTTTCGAACAATCCTGGGAAATATGAAAATGTCGTCTTCATTATCAAAAATCCTCAAAACAGGAATAAATGTTTTCAAAAGTAACTCTCAGATCATGAAAAATACAAAATATTATGAAATATCAACTATTTACGAATGCGTCGAAAAATTCCCCTCTAATATATGTTCTATTCTCTATGGCAATTTTACAACGTGCTGAACAAGTTGTTCTCTGGGTTTTGGAATTGCTCCAAGGGTTTTGGAGTGCTCCCAAGATTTTGGAGTAAAATTTGGAAATTTATCTGTCCTTTTGTGAAAAATACTTTAACACTTTAAATACTTTAAAGGGAGTGTTTGCGAAAAATGAAAGGGGTTATAGGCTTAATGCGATAAAAAAGCGCTTTTGATCGCTACTAATTTTACTTCTATCTTTTGCGTCTATAAGGAGAAAATTGTTAAAGACGTCTCATACCGAATAACTTAGCGCCCATACAAATTGAGAAAATTGCAACATACAACTTAGACCGTAAAAAAATCAATTTAATTTCAAACAAATCATTCAGATATTATAACCTATAGTCATCGATTATCTTTCGCCACATTTGTATATATTTTATATTTTATAATATTTAATTTTTTAGAAAGCGTTCTATCGGATTTCGAAAAATGTGAGTGGTGCGCGGCATTCTTAGATAGTTGCGCAAGCGACAAGAGAAATAATCAAATTCAAAACAAATTAATTTAAAAATATTATAAAATATAAACTATATACAAATGTGGCGAAGATAATCGATAACTAAAGGATGTAATATCTGAATGATTTGTTTGAAATTAAATTGATTTTTTACGGTCTAAGTTGTATGTTCCAATTTTCTGAATTTTTATGGGCGCTAAGTTATTATTATTAAAGCAGAAAATTGAAAAAATAGCTCTGCTATTTGCTACCCCTTTTTTAATGTTCAGATATTTGCATTGAAAAAATCGCAGATTTCAGTCCAAGTAGCCTGTGGCGATCATACAGTTTTGATTAGCCAAACCAAAGACATATGTTTTACCTTATACATTAAAGATTATTGGTTAATGTTAAGAAAATAATTTTTAAGTTAAATACATAAAAGTTTTATTTGAGTTCAACATTTCTAAAAGTAATCTTATTTCCAAAATTTTTCTTCAGAAAAAATCCAATTTTTCACTTTAAAAAATCTTAAATTGTTTGTTACCAGTTAAAAAGACGTTGCTACAGTCACAAAATCAAAATTGGCCCGCACTAATTCAAAAATCATCAATTATTGAGATATCTGATGAAAACAAAGAAAAACCTGGGAGCAATTCAAAAACCCTAAGAGCAGCCCCCCCCCCTCGTTCAACCCTAAAAGAAACAATTAGTTTAATTATTCATTTTTGTTTCCTAAAACTTACTTTTTTGTCATACTTTCCCTTTTTCTAACCTGGGGCATAGTTGAAACTGCTTGAACAAGTGTTATGAAGTCAAGGCGAAGTTGACAGATGTCAGAGGAAACTTTGTTTATTGTATATGTGCAGGTTCCTGAAATATATTTTATATGTGCAGGTTCCTGAAATATATTGTATATGTGCAGGTTCCTGAAATATATTGTATATGTGCAGGTTCCTGTAATACATTGTATATGTGCAGGTTCCTGTAATACATTGTATATGTGAAGGTTCCTGAAACATATTATATATGTGCAGGTTCCTGTAATATATTACCTGCTGTATTATAGGTGGAAGGAAATCCTGGGTTAGTAATATAGGAAACATTGTTAGTAACAGTACTGCTGCAGGCAGATTTTGAAAACAAGCAGCATACACCAAATCCTAAACAGTATTCAACAATTTTAACTTACGGAAAAAATTGTTCGGATCAGAGAAAATTAAAAAAGTACTATATGAACTTGGAAATAAAACACTCCTGTAATTCTCCCATAGAAACAACAATACAATAAGTTATTATTCAAATCAAAGCAAATCAAAAAAAATGAAAAGATTAAAATTAGTTTTTTGAAAAGAATACTATACCAGCTGCACAGGATCCACTGGTAGTTCCTCCTTTGCTTTCGCACTCACTTGTAGCATAACATGTTCCTTCATAAACATTAAAATATATTTTCTATTTTTTTATTTTCCCAATATGGTATTTTATTAAGAAAAAAATTCTAACCAGATGACCACCAAAACGATTTTCTCTTTTGTAAGTTTTTTTTCCAAAAAAAACTATTTCTTGAAAATTATTTTCCAAATCTTTAATTAGTATTATTATCATTTACTGAAAATAAAAAGAAAGATTTATCTAAGAGAGAAATTTTCATGTAAGCCTTGATTTGAAGTGGTGATTGCATACCGATCTTGAACCCTTTACACCGTAATATAATCTTGAAATGTTTTATCTTATCAGTAATGATTCTAATTGCAGTTAGGGGGACTGGGAGCCAAATTTTGGTTAACAAACAGTAGTTTTGAAGAAGTTTCTGCTAAAATAAATTAAAAAATAATATTCTGGAAAAATTAGAATTCCGAATAAAAATTCAAAATGTACCTATAGCAAAGCTGGCGCTTAAACTATTACACTCTAGGTTCGGGAAGTTGACAATACTGAACAGAGACAGAACTGAAAACAAATATGACAGAAATGAAAATTATAATTTTAAGTTAGATAAACAAATTCGTTGATTAAGTCATCAATTTTATACAGGCTAAATATACAGGGGTACCCACAAATCATGAGACTTCTAAGGCAACTGTCTTAAATTTGTACTGTCTTTTTTCTCTAATTCATGACTTCCTTCAAATGTAAACTTGTTTTTTTAAATTTAGCTTAGATGGATCTCATTTAAGAATAGCAAACACCTTGGACATCATATTTGTTCTTTTTACGGCTTGTGAATTTTTCAGAGAAAATTTTTTTAGGCACGTTCAAACATATTTTTAATAACATTAGGAATTTTTCATAAAAAATTGGTAAAATTTTGATAAGATTAAATTAAATTTGTTTGCGCGTGGAAACTACAATATGTTTCCAAAGAAGGTTTAAGATCATAGATTAATTAAATTAACAGATAGGACACTAGATGTCATCTTTTCAAGATTTGGATGAAACTCGTCCACAAGAACCCTGAGGAGTTTCACGCAGTCGGCGTAGGGCAAGCTCTCTCTGTCTTGTAATTCTACGCCGACTAACCAATTTTTTAACAAATTTTCTTACTTTTTTCGTTTCTTTTAGTCTCAGGTTCCATATCTTCTGGTTTCACAATGCCAATAAAGGAATGATTTGGAGTTACATATTCAAATTTTGCAAATTTTTTAATTTGCTTAAATAGCTTTTTGTAATCATCTATAGAGCGCTGAAAAATAAGGAATTGGCAATATTCCTGATGTATTGCCAGGCTGAACAAAGGTTGCCACGATGTAAACCATCTTTGCCAGAACCAGATACTTGAGCATAGTTTCCATAGCTAAAATTAACTTTTAAAGGGAGTGCTTGTGAAAAATTAATAGGGGTATTTCCAGAATTAGGATTGAATTTGAAATTTAACATTGCCAGTTTAACTTCTATTCAATGCATTTGAAATTTGAAAATTATGAAATATGTATTTACGAACCAAATATTGTATAAGCGTACATCATTAATTTGAAACTTTTTCTTTGATTTTTACAATAAAAAATTAAAATCTAATTTACATTTTTATAATTAGAATTTTAGATTTTCGTTCAGAAGAATTTTTCGAATTCTTTACAAAATCTTTCAATCCAAAACCACAATGCTTCTTAAAAATCTTTTGAATGATTGAATTTTGACTGAAATCAACTACTGGAATGTATGTATTATGTGCATTACTGCTTCGCTGCCAGCGACCAAAGTTTTTGACAATTTTGACAGAAGTAAAATTGGATGCGATAGGTTAGGAAATTTAAATCTGAATCAGCCAATACCCCCTTTTTCATTTTTCACTCTCTTAAAGATTTTTTATTGAATCCGCTTTTTATATTTTAACACAGTTAAAGCTTCATATTTTAAGTTCTTAAATTTTACAATATGCTCGGTTGACATGTTTGAATATTTCTTTAATATTTACTTACAAGAAACAATTTAAACCCTTTAATAAAATTTTCAGTTTTCTGTTTTGCTCTTTGTTAAAAAACCCCATTACTCTCCGCACAAATTAAATGCACAATTCTTTCCAGTTAGAAAAAAATGCGTAATTTCGAAAACTTGTAAAGTTTGCCGGCCACTGATTTACCTGTTGCTTCTTACATAGATAAGAGAGGAGTGGTGAAAATTGCAATACCATTTGCGAGGTTGATTCGCGAAACGAAATTTGCAAATTATGTACATATTTAGGTTAAAGGCAATAAAAATTTTACTGTTATTAGCATTAGGCTTGCCAAATAAATGCGCAAATTTCATGATTCAATGATATTCGCATAATTGGATAGATTTCTATTTAATGAGTTTTTGGTTCTGCTTTTGATTTTGGTTTTGTTTTTATTTCAGAGAAATTCAGAGGACTTCATTTATTCATACTGGAGGTTTATTTACTATATTAGAGGTTTATTTATTATATTGGAGGTTTATTTATTATATTGGAGGTTTATTTACTATATTGGAGGTTTATATATTATATTAATGGTATATAAAATAATATTAGTGATAGTAAAAATAATGAAAATAATAAAGATAAAAATTATAACAATAATAATGACACATTAACCTGTCTTTTTAACGTTTCTGAAGATGTTTGAAACCTCTTGTTGGATATTTTGCTTGGCATTTGAGCGGAACTCGGCCATTCACCCCTTTATAAAAATTATTTATTACATTAATCATTTTGGTTTCAAGCTTGTGATTCTAGAAATATTTTGTTTAATACGAATAATTTGTGAAATTATAATCAATCAAAACGAAAAATAATTGGATTGGAACCATATTCATTTATGTGCGAAATCTTTGCAAATTGTTCTTCAGTTCTATTCTGCAGCTTAAATCAGGTGGTTTTACTTAGTTTAGTTTAGTTTATTTAGTTTCGTTTACTTTAGTTTAGTTTAGTTTAGTTCAGTTTAGTTCAGTTTAGTTTAGTTTATTTTAGTTTAGTTTAGTTTAGTTTAGTTTAGTTTAGTTTAGTTTAGTTTAGTTTAGTTTAGTTTAGTTTAGTTTAGTTTAGTTTAGTTTAGTTTAGTTTAGTTTAGTTTAGCTTAGTTTAGTTTAGTTTAGTTTAGTTTAGTTTAGGTTTTTTTTGGTTTAGTTTAGTTTAGTTTAGTTTAGTTGAGTTTAGTTTAGTTTAGTTTAGTTTAGTTTAGTTTTTTTGGTTTAGTTTAGTTTAGTTTAGTTTAGTTTAATGAAAGGATATATTTCAGGAGAAATTGAATATGATCTTTCTTACGATTTGTCTTTTCTTACTGAAAGGTAAAACTTTTAAATTTAAATTGTATGGAGACTAGGGACACGTCAAAATCTATTTATAAATTTTGCTTAGCTGGGTGTCTGTTTGTCTGCTTGTTTGTATTCAATAAACGTCAAAACGGCTGAACCGATCGGGCCCAACTTTGTGTGGGACCTCACTTGACCCCAGGGAAGGTTTATGAATGAATAAAATTTTAAAAATTTGTGTTTAAAAGTTTTTTTTTACTTTTGTAAAATTTTGAAAATGCGCGAAAAAATATTATGAAATCCGCGAAGTAAATTGCACGAAGAATTGTAATCTTTTCTGTTTTCAACCATAAGTCATTTAATTAAAGTGCTATTGAAAAGAACATTCGGAGTTTGTATAATAATTCATTTTACAATTGTGCATATAATCAAGATGTAACTCGTATGATGCCTAACTTTTAACTAAACAAAAAGTTAAGTAAAAAAGTATTTGATGGCGGCCCGATAGTTAATTTTAAAAACTAATAAACTCCAATAATAAATTTTAAAAATTACGTTTTTTAGGATTTCATGCCTCTGAAGTCAATCAAACTACTCAGGCAACAGGTATAAAAAGCAAAATTATCAAAATTAATTTAATTTTAAAGTTTTTGCAATAAAAACTTTAAAAAAGAGTAAAAAATACCGTACATTATATTATTGGATTGTGTACAGTTTTAGAAAAAATTCCCCTGTTTTTCTTTTAAATTTTGTGGATTTTATTTAAGATTTCCTTACTGTTCAACATACCTTCATTTTACAAGGCATTATAATTAGTAATCCCATATATATATATATTATATATATATTATGGAATGTATTTCTTATATAAATATTTAACCTAATAAAAAAATAGAAAAATAGAAAAATATCAGGTTTTTGATGAAAACATCTTAACAGAAAATATTGGATCAAATTGTTGTAAAGTTTAGGCTGTGTTCATAATTGGAAAAATTCCAATAAATTGTGTGGTGCATGTTGAATATGTGACCAAATCTTAAGAATATTAAACTGCTCTTCTATTTGACTTTCTACGGTGTTTGGTTTGAACTGACGGGTTTTTGAGTATTTAAAACTTTAAAACAAATTCTGATAAAAAAATGAAATCTACAAAGGAATTGAGTCTTAGCTCAACAAACTCCGATTTTCTTTACAGCCCAATTTCGTAGACCTGAGATATTTCAAACTATGAATTCGTTGAACCGACTACTTTAAGCTTAAAATATTAAAGGTTTACACCGTCCGGTTGCAAAGATATAGGGATTAGAAAATTTAAGTTCGTGGCAAAGAGTCAATTCTCGAACTGTAAAATTCCGCGAAATTTCAAATCAAGATTTGAAAAAGATTTTAAAGATTAAGATATTACAAAAAATAAACTAATTTTCTTTAATCCCAGTCATTTTCTTTTTTAGATCGAAATGGAAAGTTAATCTTCTCAGTGATAAGGTTCCCCAACGCTCCCTGTGTCGGATCTGGAGGCTTTAATGGAACCTGTTACACTGCCTCGGAATGTTCAGCAAAAGGTATTTTTTTAACATTAAAAAAATTTTCAACATAGAACGAATTTTATGAAGCAGACCTTTTCACACTGAAATCTTTCACGTTTTCTGGATTCAGATTATATTGAAAAATCTTCACTGACTTATCATGGAATCCTAAAAAATTAGTATTCTATTAATAAGTAGACTAGATACATGTTACCGAGAATATTAATATGTAGACTAGATATATGTAACCGAGAATATTAAAATCTCAAATTTGCAAAATTATTTGAAAATTTAAGTTCAAAGGCTCAATTCATTTGATTAAATTTATTTATTTTTAACAAATTTAGGCGGCAGCTCATCCCTGACGTGTGCTTCTGGATTTGGTGTATGCTGTGTTTGTAAGTATTTATAAATAAAACAAATAGACATCGAAAATTGCTAGCCTTAAATAGCAAAGCAAAACTTCAAAAGAAAATCATACATAAATGAATTGAGTTTTTGCTTCAAACTCAAATTTTCTGATCCTATATCTTTGCAATATCGGGTTGCAAAGATATTGGGATTTTAAAATTAGGATTTGTTGCCAGCATTTTTCTCATCAACTAATTTGATCTTTTTTATATTTTGATGTTGAATTCAAAGTTACTTTTTTACAAATATTTTGTAAGTAATTTTTATAAAATGTAATTTTTTACTGAATATTAAAGGGACTATAAGCGTAATTTTAATTGACCCTCCATGCAAAGATTGCAATACCCGATTCGCAACGTTACCTTTAAAAGCTTTGTCTAAATTATGTATAAATGTCTGTAATTCTAAACACACAATGTTTTAAGTTATGGTTTCTCCTCAAAAGTGACTTACGTATTGCTGTATTACAGGAAAATATATATAGTAAATATCAGAATTAAATACTTTAAACTCAGAAAACGACAATATTAATTAGACAAAGATTTTAAGGTTACCGTTGTGCATCGGACATTATCATCTTTAAATGAAGGTTTACTTGTAAATATGATGACGTCACTATAAGATAGTTTAAAGATGCATTAAATTGAGATTAGTTAGTTTCATCTATTGCAGGGGACATTAGTTCCAAAACTAATACTCGGCACATTTACTGACAATGAGTGTTTGGAATGGAAAAAGTCTGGAAATGGGCCAAATCTTTTTCAAGCGTATGTATATTTAAATCCAAGCCGAATTGAACAAAACTACACCATACATTTATTAAAAATAAGTAATCTTCTATGTATAAATTTAACTTGTCTGTCTGTTTGTTTGTATCCAATAAACGTCAAAACGGCTGAACCGATCGGGCCCAAATTTTTTGTGGGACATCACGTGACCACAGGAAAGGTTTATGAATGATCAAAATTAAAAAAAGTGATTTAAAGGTTTTTAATTTTATAAAAAAAAATTTAAATTCTTGAAAATCCGCGAATATTTTTTTTTAAATCCGCTAAATTTTTTTCAGAAAGAACATTATCACAATTTAAATAGAAGATGGGCGCGAAGCGCCCTAAAAGCCTAGAAAGAAGGGCGCAAAGCGCCTTGAATTTCTAGTTATATAAATTTGGCTTGTCTGTCTGTTTGGGTGTTTGTCTGTTTGTTTGTGTCCAATAAACGTCAAAACGGCTGAACTGACCGGGCCCACATTTTTTGTGGGACCTCACGTGACCACAGGGAAGGTTTATGAATGATCAAAATTTTGAAATTTGTGTTTAAAATTTTTTTATTTTTGAAAAATTTTGAAAATGCGCAAAAAAATATTATGAAATCCGCAAACTTTTTTTGTTTTTGTTTTATACTGTACAAAGAGAAGATGTTCAGAGATAAAGCCACAATTAAAAGTTGAAATAGAAGATGGGCGCGAAGCGCCCTAAAAGCCTAGTACTGTATATTTAAACAATAAATGTCAACTTTAAACTAATAATAAGGTGTGAAAATTAGCTTTTGATGATACTTGATTTCATTTCTGAACATATCCCTTGAAAAAATTACCGTACTCATGGCGCGTTTTTAAAATATATCCTGGTTTTGAGACAATTACCCGGATTCTTATATTAATGTCAATTTTCAAGTATGTAGGCACTTCCGTAACAAAACAAGATTTTTTGATAAGGTGAAAAAGAATAGAAAATAAAAACAAAGCAGTCAATTTAGTCTTTTTAAGATAATGTTTGTTTTTAGTCATTTATTTTGTAAGTTATGAAAGCGAGTTTTGTTTTGAATTGCGGATTATACTCAAAAACGGGAAAGGGGATTTTGTCTCAAAACGCACCAAAGGTTCAAATTCAGGATATTTTCGAAAATGACAAACCTGGTCAAGGGTTTTATCATAAAAAGAACTCCTTTTATAATTTCAGCAAATAGTTTAAAATTGGAAATTATTATCTGCGTCATAGTTTTTACTATCTATTTTTACTCTGGATATGGGCCGGGATCCTAAAAACCCAGTCTTTCAATTTGTGCCCACTTTAAACACGATAAGTGTTAGAAATGGGCCAAGTGCTAGTTTCGGAACTAATGTCCCCTATATTGAATCATGCACACAGAAAGCAGAAGAACTTGTAAGATTTTTCAGGAACATTTTCTCAAGCTTTTTAAAGCTCGACGAAATAAATGTACAATCAGAGTTGAAAACTTTAGAATGTGATATCCTTAATCCTGATTTGTTAATTAATCCGGAGATTAATAACATGAGGAGAACAAGCAATATTTAATCTGAAGATTAAGAAAAATAGGAGATCAAGCTTTGATCTCGGTATTCACCATTCTAAAGTTTTCAGCTCAGTTTATCTAAAATCTTAAACACAAGAGATAATTTTTAATTCTAAGTGATCCTTGATTTTTAAAATGTTTAATTCTTTGTTTGAGCCAAATTATTAAGCTATTTCTTTTTATTCTAAAAGTTTAATGGATCTCTAATCTTTATAAAAGTGACTGTCGAATCCTAAGATTTATTTATTTAAATTTATTTGTTAGTTTCTATGGCATGTGGAACCACGATATCTCAGAACAATACCTATCATATCATTTCAAGCTTTACTGCAGCAACCACTGCTTCCCCCTGTACCTATACAATCTGCCCCTGTAACACCAACATCTGTAAATTAAGGCTGGATTTTGAAGTAAGCTCTAAATTCTTATTAGTTCTAATCTAAGTAAAAAACTCTTTTAGCAAGTAAAGTAGTAGGTATCTAACAGAATATTTCCCATGGACCATGGTTCTGCAAATAAGTCTTTAAAAATCAATGAAAATTGATACATGTACTAAAAACAGTCTTTCCTTTCCTTTTAAATAATAGGCAAATCAAACTTTTTTTTCAAATAATAAAATTTCAATTCCTTTTATATCCTTTTTTGGTTCTTGAATCAATAGAATTGTATTTTATATCACTTTAGACATTTTCCATAGCCGGCCCTCAATCTGCTGATGCTACTGCCATAGCCAGTGTTGGCCCTTCTATAGGAGATTGTAGAACCGATTCATTCACAGGAAACATTCTTAGTTTTTTAAACAAGATTTAATTTTGATTAATTGTATAAATACTCTAGAAAGCACAAATTTGAAGAGACTTTTTGTTAGATTTTCTGGTTGCCTTAATAGAGATGCATCGCATTTTGCTTTTTTCACTTCGATTGTACATCGTTAGTAAACGACCCAATGTATTATTATATTTTCAGTCAGTCAGAAAAACATGTATTCCTTCCTTTCCTGAATTTTTGTTTATTTTTTATCTATTTTGTTTGTGTTTTAACTGTACATTTGCTCAATAAAATCGTTTGTTTTCTTAAACTGTTTGTTCAATAAAATCTTTTTTTTCAGCTAAATCATTCATTTAGTAAAAGGTTAGGTTATAGGGCAAGTTTCCAAAAAACGTTTATAAAATAATTCATGAATGATCATCATTATCATTGATTCTTTATTTGTAGATTTCCTCATTTCATTTGACCTCTTGGAAATCTGTGGAAAACGTTTTGATAAGAATAAAATATTACAGAAACAGAAATACGAATAAAATCACCTCTTCTCAATTAGGATTGTTAATCGTTGAGCTCTTAAAAAACAAAAAACAAACGATCCTTTTTTTCTTAAAACTGTCGTTTTTGAATCTTTTTTCGCTAATGAATCTGATTTTTATGACAATTAATTAAAATTTGTTCAGGAAGATAAGTTTTATGAATATTGTCTTAAATGTTTGTCTTTTTATCGAGAGAAATAACCTGAATGTTTTCTGACTTAAGATCTAAGGGATTTCTGATCTAAGGATTTTCCGACCAAAAAAATGTATTTTGTCCTAAAAACGCTAACAATTTTCATAAAAAAAGACTACCTACTTTCGTTAACGAAACTTAAAAACGACTGTTTCCTTTTTCGTTTTTTCTTTGTCGTTTTTAAATCGAAACAATCGTTTAAAAAAAAGTGAGAACATCTTATCCCTATTCTCAATAATAGCAGTGCAAGATAATGATATTAAAGAAATAGTTGATTTTACCATTGATTTCATCGATAACTTCTTTTAAGAAATATCATCCTAGACATGCCATTAGTTTATTGTAGATATTTTGTATCGTTTTTCATCCAGGTTATTATATAATTGTAAAAGGACATTTCGTTTCTAGATATTTGAGTTTGCGTTCTTTCTCAGCAAGAATAATACATCTGAAAAACGTCTAACTGTTATAAAATCAATCCTTGTGGCGGAAGACGATACAACAAGGAAACCGGATATTCGAAGGCGGCAGGACGTACTCAAATACTGCCACGTCACCTTGATATAATTTTAATAACTCAAACTAAAATTTGTACTTTTACCAGTTAATAAATGTAATTATTTAAACCGGGCTTTATTTATCCGAGCGTAGCTAAATTGGTGACCCCTAGTTCGAAACTATATACTTATAGACTTTTATAGCTACACGCTCGACGAGTGAAAATGCCTAAGGACAGTGATAACATCCAAGCCCTAGCTGAACCCAGCTCGTTGGATTTATTAAACACAGTGTCAGTGAAAGTTCCAGCTTTTTGGCCAGAGTCTGCGGAGGCCTGGTTTATTCAAGTCGAGGCCCAGTTTGCACTCAAGGGAGTGACGGCCAGCTCTACGAAGTTTTACTACTGTGTCTCCTCCTTCAACCAGGACACCGCTAACCAGGTTCTCGATCTTATCAAGTCTCCTCCCGCCGCTGGTCCCTACGAAGCTCTGAAGAATCGCTTACTGAAGTTATTCGCCCTCGACGACTTCCAGAGGTACGAAGCGATTTGTAACCTTCCGTTATCCGGGGATATGAAGCCCACTAGACTAATGTCAAACATGCTTGCCCTGCTCCCGGCTGGTCACGAACCTTGTTTTTTTCTTAAAGGAGTCTTCCTCAAGAGATTGCCCGCCGATATTCGCGCCCATTTGATCAGAGACGATTTCTCCGATCCCATCTCTTTTGCCCTTAAAGCAGATGAAGTTTACCAAAGCAGAGTCTCATCCTCTCAAGTTTACTCCGTTTCCAGCACTCCGGAAGACCAGCACTCCGTCAACGCCGTTAGATCTTCAGTTCCTAACCGTTCCCTACGCTCTGCTACTCCGCACGCCTCCAGTCGCCAGGATAGCCGCTCCCAGTCTCCCACCATGTGCTACTACCATCGAGCATGGGGTTCAAAGGCGAAGAAATGCAGAGCTCCGTGTTCCTGGTCGGAAAACTAGTTCACCGGCAGGAGGATCTTCGTACCCTTCCTGCCGGGCCTGCTACTTCAACTCCTTTGGTTTATTTACAAGATTCACTCAGTTCACGAAGATTCCTGATAGATTCTGGTGCTTCTGTATCAGTGTTTCCTGCTCCACGCTCATCTTCTACCTCGTCAGGAGTCAGGTTGCTTACAGCAGATGGTTCCTCGCTCACATGCTCTGGATCTCGGATTATACCTCTACGATTTGGAATCCACAGGTTTGAATGGCCCTTCCAGCTTGCTCCTGTAGCCATTCCCATCCTGGGCGCTGATTTTTTGAAACATTTCAACCTGTTATTAGATGTTTCAAACCAGAGGGTTTTCAGCTCCGATTCACCAACCTCTCCGTCCATCATCCTTCCAACTGCTCCGGACTCCACGTCAGCTCCACTCAAGGCTAATCTCCTCACCACTCCGAAGTGTATCCAGGTCCTGCTCGCCGAATTTCCAGACGTAGCCTCTTCCGACGGTTTTACAGCCTCTAAACCTCGTCATGGAATCAAACATCATCTCCTCACGCAGCCAGGGCCTCCAGTGTTTGCAGGAGCACGTCGATTGGATCCAGAGAAGTTGGCATCCACCAAAGCCGAGTTCTCCGCCATGGAGAAGGCGGGTATTATACGTAGGTCTAACTCTCCTTGGTCCTCCTCCCTCCACATGGTCAAGAAGAAGGACGGAGGCTGGCGTCCTTGTGGAGATTACAGGCGTCTGAACACAGTTACAATCCCTGATCGTTATCCGTTACCTAACATAGCAGATTTCTCATCGAGGATCGCCGGTTCTACAGTTTTCTCCAAGCTGGATTTGCAGAAGGGGTACTATCAGGTTCCGATGGCTGAAGAAGACATTTGCAAGACTGCAATCATCACCCCGTTCGGCATGTTCAATCACTTGTTTTAG
>NW_019396430.1:0-40729 GCF_000591075.1 Eurytemora carolleeae | reverse complement strand
TAGTCTCCGCTCGTTTCGTCTGGCCTGGTTTATCTCGAGATGTAGGAGTGTGGGCCAGATCTTGCCTCCAGTGTCAACGAAGCAAAATACAGAAACATGTGAAAGCTTCTGTACCAGCGATTCCTGTTCCCTCGAGACGGTTTTCTCACGTTCACATAGACATAGTTGGTCCTTTACCGTCCAGTCTGGGTTACTCTTATTTATTAACCATGATTGACAGAACCACACGCTGGCCAGAAGCTGTTCCTTTGTCTTCCATTTCCACGGAGGCCTGCATGAGAGCGTTTATCTCCTCCTGGATTTCAAGATTCGGAGTTCCAGCAACATTAACTTCAGACAGAGGAGCTCAGTTTATGTCCTCTGTGTGGGCCGGAGTCTGTCGAATCCTCGGCATTTCTACCTCTCAGACAACAAGTTTTCATCCACAGTCAAATGGCATGATTGAACGGTTTCACAGATCCCTCAAGTCTTCTCTCCGAGCCAGAGCTGCTGACTCCGACTGGGTTTCTCATCTGCCTCTGGTTTTATTAGGACTCCGTTCGGTTCCCAAAGAAGACACTGGTTTCTCCGTCTCAGAGGCAGTATACGGTTCTCCCCTGACGATTCCTGGTGAATTCTTAGAAGCTCCAGAAATTCCAAGTTCACAGTTCATCAGCAAGGTGGAGAAAGTTATTGCCGGTTTTTCAACTCCTCCCCCCCATCATGTTCAGCATTCGCCTCCAGTTGAGGTTCCTACAGCTCTCAGGACCGCCAAGTTCGTGTTCGTTAGAGAAGATGCAAGCAAACCTTCACTCAGTCCTCTATATCGTGGTCCTTACCTGGTTATAGAACGGCGGAGTAAATTCTTCCGCCTCCAGATTGGTGCTAGGATAGATTCAGTTTCCTTGGACCGTCTTAAGCCTGTGTTCTCAGACTCTCCAGTGATTCCTGCTGCCCCTCCGCCTCGAGGACGTCCTCCTCTTCGACAATCCAAAGATCCTCCTGATCAATCATCCGCCGCGAAGTCATCCGCCTCCAAGAAGAAGTCTGTAGTATTCCTAACTCAACCTATAATTATACCAAGAAGGAATCCTCACAGACAAGGCAGGAAAGAAGCCCTTGCTCCGCCGTGACTCCGCCTTTCCTTCTTGGGGGGAGTACTGTGGCAGAAGACGATACAACAAGGAAACCGGATATTCGAACGCGGCAGGACGTACTCAAATACTGCCACGTCACCTTAATATAATTTTAATAACTCAAACTAAAATTTGTACTTTTACCAGTTAATAAATGTAATTATTTAAACCGGGCTTTATTTATCCGAGTGTAGCTAAATCCTAATATTTTTCTCTTTAATACTGCACTCTCAGCTCAACTACCCTACAAGCCAGTCTGCCCCTTTAAACAATGACAGCCTCCTTAATACCCCTGACTAAGTATAAATCTGATGCAGTAACTGCACCTGACGGTGGGTCAGCCCCTCCTACCATCTGTGGACTAAACACTGGACAACATATGTTTGTGGATTCTAGTTCTTCCTGTAATAAACTTTCCTTCAATATTGGTAAGACAAATTCCTATATCCCTGGGGATAAGCTAACCCATCCCCCCTCCTCCTCTGGAAAGGTGAAAACTATGATTTTCATGGGGTTTGCCCCCGACAAAGACTGAGCCCCCCCCTTGAAAGGTAAAAATGTTACCCCCCCTGGACAAAACTATTTATACGCCCCTGATTCTCAGCCAAAATTGTTTTAAAAAATTCGTCAAAATTGCCCCCCCCCCCCCGATTTTTAAATAAAATTTTGAAATTATTTAAAGTTTTTGTTTATTCAATAGACACAGCCAATTCAGTGAGCAGGAGCTGGAGAGTAAAGGTTACTCAGTATGATTGTGGAAGTAATGTCCCAGGAATAGGTAAAACAATTTTAATCCAATCTTTTTTTTGAATTATTTGGACTGTAGAGGTCATTTTAAGGGACCCCATGGGGGCTTGTAATGTCCGATTCACAGTGGTTTCCTTTGAACCTTTGCTTGAGCAAAAATGAGGCAGAGGTCGTCGTTGTTCTATCTATCTATCTACTTTCTATCCCTTTAACTTACACTTACAGTTCTCTGTTTTGATCATTTTACTTTACATTGTCAGATAATAAACAATTAGAAAAAAATTAAGAATCAAAAATATCATTTCTTCTGTAGCAGTAAATTAAAAACTGTAATTTACAGGGCTAATTATCTTTATTGACTAATAAAAATCAATAAATGTGAAATAAATATTCTAAGAAAATCTAAACTTTGACTTGCTCATTAAAAGTTTGTGCACTGGGTCAGGTATATAGTTAAACGTTTTCACCCATTTTATAAATTTGATCCCAGAATTTTTTTAGTTGATGACTGTCTTCAATATTTGACTGGAACCTCTGGAACTATTAAAAACTTCAACTATGACAGTTCTAAAAGTAACGCGGTCTTGGGTGCCAACACGCACTTGTCCAATCAGAACTATAATATATGCTTCAGGTACAGATAGTATTAAAAATACATTTCTTTAATTAAATGTTATGCCCCCTTCACTCATATATAAACCTTCTCTTGTGCCTTCCCTCCCGCCTTCTCCATATATAAACCTTCTCTTGTGCCTTCCCTCCCTCCCTCTCCATATATAAACCTTCTCTTGTGCCTACTGCCTACCCTCCCTCCCTCTTCATATATAAACCTTCTCTTGTGCTTTCCCTCCCTCTCTCTCCATATATAAACCTTCTCTTGTGCCTACCCTCCCTCCCTCTTCATATATAAACCTTCTCTTGTGCCTACCCTCCCTCCCTTTCCATATATACACCTTCTCTTGTGCCTACCCTCCCTCCCTCTCCATATCTAAACCTTCTCTTGTGCCTACCTTCCCTCCCTCTCCATATAAAAACCTTCTCTTGTGCCTACCCTCCCTCCCTCTCCATATATAAACCTTCTCTTGTGCCTACCCTCCCTCCCTTTTTTACTACATTCCATAATAACTGTGGAACAATGCAATTTTTTTTGTATTCGATGTTTTAAGAAACAATTTTACCAGAATACCATGAAATCTGCTTACTATAGTTAATGCAAAGTGTGGGTTTTAAGTGTATTAAACTATAAAAAATAAAAGATTACAGTGTCTTCCTTTTCTACAGCTTTATAGAGTCCACTGTATACTAAGAAATTATTGAAACTTGTTTCAAAACTTGGTAGCTTGAACTTAAAATTGATTTAGATCTTCTGACATAATGAATTAGTAAACATTTCTTAAAAACTTTTTAAAATTATGTAAGACTTTATTTATATATAGTACAATTATCACATTTATCAAACCTTTTCAAACAATTCCTTTACACAAAATTTTAAAAAGAGCAGAGAATGTGTTTCCCTGACTGTTGTATCCTGATCATACATCTGTTTTCTGTTCCTCTCTTTTAGATATACACATTCTATTCCCTTGTATACAAGGGAAACATGCATTTTGACACATATTTCTGATTTTCTTTCTCCCTATTGTTACGCATATTACTTTTTGTTTTGCATGTAGAGGTGTCAAATTTCTCCGACAAGTTATGCTGCGGAATTATGATCATACAGGTTGGAAAAATAAAAGTCACTGCTAAGTGGGATTTTAAATTTCTGATGATCCACTGTCAGAATTCTGCATTAATAATGAGAGATAGGATTAGAAAGGTTAGGCTAGGAGTGGATATTTTCGAAAAAAGAATTCTTGATTCTTGTAAGTTCTTCTCAGACAGTTCTTCAGAATTTAGCCTCATCTACAACAATCTTTTCTGCACAGCCAGCCGGCAAAGTATAAACCAGTATCAGGATTCTACTTTCTATATGTTTCCATTTTCCTTGTTTCTGGAATGAGGGAGGGGAAAGTGAAGCATAGAGAAACCCCTCCTTCTCTACACTATTATTTTATTTTTTCCAAGTAATAGGGTGTTTTATTCCACACAGGGTTCTGTTCAGCCGCAAGAAACAGGAGAGAGTTGTATAAGAAACCAACTGTTATGAGCTCCCTTGATGCTTACACATAGAACCAGATTCAATCGAAAGAATTAATGTCGTTCTAACAAGTGTGAATACCTAATAACAGCTAACTAGGCTTGTTCTTAAGAAGAATTGTTACCATATAAAGATGGTATGAAATAAAGGAAATCTAAAGCCTGAAAACTGATGTGAGTAAATCTACAGAGTATAGAAAAAAATGTATTTACAAGTAAAAATGAACAAATGAAAATGATACTAATGAATCATGGAAAGCCGAAGCTCTCTGACGGACTCTCCGCCTTTCATTTGCCTCGTACAACAAGTTAATCTTCCATCTTCGGATTCCATCCTGAACACTAATTCTGTTTCAATTTTAGCCCAGGTCAATTCTATTTTCTTTCTGCCTTATGGCAAGCCGTATCCATGTCTATTGGCTTGAATTCAAACTTATAAAATGTAATTCCTATTCCAACAGCGGCTTGCAATCCGAGCTTAGCTACGGATCTGTATGAGGACTGAAGGGGCTACATCAATAGAACTATCCACTCTGAGTTTAGCTCTGGGTTCATATGATAACTGAATTGGTTATATCAATTTAACTATCCTTATTCAGAGCTATTGAGCTCAAACTGGTTACATCTTAGCTCTGGGTCCGTATAAGGACTGAAGGGGTTACAACAATAGAACTATCCACTCTAAGTTTAGCTACGTCTTCGTATGAGAACTGAAGGGGTTATATCACTATTCCGAGCTATTGAGCTCACACTGGTTACATCTAAGCTCTGGGTCCCTATGAGGAATGAAGGGGTTGCATTATATCTAAAGCTGTCAGTAGCAAAACCTGGATCCAGCTAGGTAAGAAACATCCATTATTCAGGTCAATACATTATGCAGGCCTTTAATGTTACTTGTAGTTCTGTTTTTTTTCTTTTCCATTTTTGTGCAGGAATGTATACCTCCCATATACACCCCTGGCTAAAGTTTATCTAGTTTGCCATTTTCTCTCTCTCACCCTGTATCTCAAAATACTTTTAGAAGGGCCTAGCAAGACCTAGTTGTCGCTTTTCTGAAAGCTGAATGTACACTGTCATTTATCAAATCTATTTAAACCTTAATAGAATTTGTCTGATCCAGATTGTTTCACGGAGTTAGAGATGTTTCCGAACCAGATGAAGGATTAGAAGTGTCATCTCTTGTATTTTGATCTCTATTACTGTACTGCAGTTCAAGTGCTCAGATACCCTACCCCCCCCCCCTTCATATTAAGACAAGCTAAACACAAACCAGTTTTTTGTTGACAAACAAGTGTCGGCTCAGATTAGTTTTCTATTTACAATTGGTTTGGCAATTAAGTCAGTATAGCCATCACCATAGGAACTATCAGAGCTTCACTGAGCGTATTGGTATGAAATTTATATTATTATTGTTATTTCTGACTGTTATATGTTTTATTTATATATACCATTATAATATGTTATATTTCAGCATTAAACGTGTTCCTTCGACCTGTTAATATCTGCGATCGTGTTGCTGCTGAGTTTTCTATATAAAGAGTAGTAGTGGTTCTAAAACCACGAAACACAGATGTAACTGTATTGTTATGTCAAAATTTGCTAAAATATTTTGAAAAGGATAAAACAATGATATTTTCTTTAAAAAATTGAAAATAAGCTTTTAGCAATGTAGATATAGATTTTGACTGACCAAATAATGAAGTTGTGATTTCTAAAATCTTTAACAAACGTCCTTTATGTCCAGACAGGAACGAGGATTTTGTTCAATTTGTTTTGATCCAGTAAATCCAAGCACAACAGCCTCTTCATTTGCTGTCAGGTATTTATTCACTTAAAGGGACTGTTCTTCTAATTTCAAACGAACCTCCAATTATTTTTTGTTGTCTGATTCACAATGGTACCTTTTTTTCTTAGCATTAAGCAACAATGAGGCAGATATCCCACTGCATACATCCGCAAGTCGCTTACAGATAATCCGTTTAAAAAAATCAATTCTTAGATAGAAAAATAGAAAATTCTCAGTTTATCCTAAACAAAGGTTTAAAGGTTATATTGTAAATCGGCTTTGCCCCACTATAAATGAAGGGTATATCCGTCCACAATCAACATGCAAACCATGGTAAATTATGAAGATAAAAAGTGAAAGTTTTCAATGTCTTTTTTATGAGACATATTGGGGACCTTACTATAGGCTAACATCACAATTTTTTAACAATTCATTCAATATATTATATTGTTTAATATTTTTTAAATGTTACCCCCCAGGTTTCAGTATCAAATTCATGTTGGAGGTTTTAAACTTATTTTCTTTTACTTTAGTGCTAGTCCAAATGCCGCAGCTCAGTCTGCAACAGGAACTACCTGTACGGGAATTGCTATATTTTCTGATTACATTGAGGTAAAGAACATGTAAATTCTTCCATACAGGTACAGTGATAACCAGATAACTTTGGAATAGGTGGAAGACTTTATAGTAATGCAGATTGGCTATGTAAGGTAGTTGAACTGAGTATGCAGTGTTGTGGACAAATTCTTTAGGATTCAATTGAGACATATAAGTCGACGTTCAAAATCGTACTTTTGGGTGGATATGTTTTCAGAATTGTTTTTTTTTTAATTATTAAATAACGACGACAAAGAAATGTAAACAAAATTCTACAGTAAACTTATAAATTGTTTAGGAACAAGTTGAGAAAATAAAAATTAATCTTATCATCGAAAATAAGTAATCTTATTTAATTATTGTTTCTATAATCTCTCATTTTGCACAAAGATTTTCTGCAGATTTTCTGGAATTTTTATTGAAAAGACCACATTTGAAGAATTTGTATAAATCTGCGACTGAATTCATAGAAAATAAGAAATTCAATATAATGATGAAAACGAAATAATTGATTCTATCATTGATTTATTCTATTACTGATGAGAAATATGTTCCAAACCATCTAATATTAGTTTACTGTATAATTTTTACATATTTTTATTTCTGAAAACGTTACTCCCTAAATTCATGATTTTGAACGTCGACTCTGCACACAAACTCAGTAATTATACATCTTTGAAACGTTTTATATGTCTCAAATGAATCAAACTCAGTAATTATACATCTTTGAAACGTTTTATATGTCTTAAATGAATCTAAAAGAATTTTTCCACAACACTGCATATGCAGTTTAATTACCTTACATAGACGGTCTGTCCCTTTAAGTGTACTTGACGTTGTTACAAAGGAAATAGCTTTTCAAAATACTATTATATCTCTTATTTAGTGAAATGAATCTGTTAACACTGAACATTTGCTATGTGTAATGTTTCATGGAATATTTAAAGTCATAACTTGAGTCTAAAAGTCGTCTTTAGTTTCTAGTTTTCTGGTTCTCACTGTAGTTAAACCTGGAAACGGAAAATTCCCAAGTGATTTAAAAAAATGTCTTCATCCTTTTTCTAACTGACTTTTCATTTGTAAAAAAATAACTAAATTTTCAAATAATTTAATGTAATATTCCAATCTAATGGCATACTGCTTTAGGTCCAAAATCTGCAGCTTTCAATAGGTGCTGCTATTGCTATAGGAGTTCAGAGGAGTTGTGGAGTTCTTTTCAATGATAATGTAACATATGTTTTAAATTAAATAGCAAAGTTTATTTTTAAACTTCTTAGATTCTCTCAGTTTACAATTGTAAATCATTGTAAAATAAGTCTTGTCATGTGTCCACTTTTTCCTTCAGAATATATCGAAATTCATTATTTGAAAGAAATATTAATTGGCACAAAAATCAGGGGCCCGTTTTCTGCAAAAATTAATTTTTCATTTGAAATGTTAAAGATTTCACGTAGAATTTCATAAATAGAAAAATTGTCTGAGATTTAAGTTTTAATGATTTTTAGTAATCACAATGTTGTTTTAAAATTCGAACGTAAAACACAGTTTTGTACAGAATACATTAAAGACCAGAATAATTTCTGAATTATTATACTGTCCAGTAATGCCGCGTTTATAGTTTATGTATATAAACTGTACTAGTAGTAGTTCACAACTTGCTCAAGAGGTGCCGTTAAGTCGGTCCGGTACTTCAATTGAACCAAACTTTACATTGAGATGGTGTTTTAAGGCGCTTTTATAAGTTTTGGAAATTTCTGCAAGTAATTAATTCATGCATTTTTGAGGCACTACCCCTACATATTTTATTCTCCACTGGGTCAATTTGAAATACATGCGAATTAATATTTTAATATTTGATTAACACCAAGAATGACTTTATATTTATTATTGTTAATTTTAGATATTTTTTTTCAGGGTATCGGGACAGTGTCAGTAACCATGTGCAGTAAGTATAAAGTTTTTTTAAGTTTTTCTTGACTTTTTGGAGGAAACCTAACCAAATTAGATTAGAGAAATCAACTTGTGTTTAAATTCTTAGATTTGTTGGACATTCATTTTATATATTAAAGGAAATGTAAGCATATTTTTAAGTGAGCCTCCATGAAAGGTTTTGTCGTTTAAAGTGTTTAATTCAGTCCCTTTTCTTGCATTCTCATTTGCTTGTTACTGTAAACATGTTATTTGCCAACTCTTCTAGTATATCATTTTAAGACCATGCACAAGGCAGAAGAAAAGATTCCACCTTCAGTCATCATACATTAAAGATTTTTTGGCAAATAAAGTTTTGGGAAAATGTGATTCAGTTCTGACTTTGTAATTTTATTACTAAAAAATCAAAAATACACACATCAGTCAGACTCTTTATTAGGCTTTCATGTCCCTTTCCGTTGGGGTGTTCGTTTTAATGACGGAGAAACAACTGTTGCTTCTGCTGCTCTCAATACAGGAGAGAATGGTAAGTCTTATATTAACCTTAAGAAATGTTGATTTTTTTGAAATTTTATAAATCTATCTATCTATCTATCTATCTACGTTGACAGAAAAATTCACAAAATGTTTTAGTTTTACAATTGTGAAAAAAGAATGGCCGCTTGAAAACCAACATTTAAATACTAGAATTGTTTCTAAAAAAGGAATGCGATACGCCCCGGACATCCTAGAAAAAATTTGTTTTACGAACAATTTAAGAATAAATGCGTCAAGAAAAGCATTTTATTGTGTTATTGTGTACTTTGATAGGATTATCATATTTAAAATATCTTATTAATTGAAATTTTTTTATCAAAAAAAAAGAAATTACCCATCCTTATTCTAGTCGCTCTTGGAGGAATGTCTGGATTTGATATGAACTGGTTCCTACGTGCCTGTTGATTGAACTTAATTCCAAAAATCATGAATGTAAAATGAATTAACTAGTACTGCACATTATACACTATATGCTAATCTCAAAATAGTTTAATAAAATTTGTTTAATGCATTTGTATATACTGATGCGTATTTTCGGAGTATGAACAATATTTTAAATATAGAGGACAAATGAAAGTGTGGAATATTGAAAAACCACCGTTGGACTCAAATTATGATGTTAGTTAGAGGCCATCCATTGGAGAAGGAATATATTATTTGACAAAGAAAAAAATACTTCTCAAATTTACAATTCTAATTATCTTAGGCATTAGCAGCAATTAAACATTTTATTTTGTTAAACACTTTGGGCGTTGTTTTTACCATAGTTAAAATGTTGATAGTTTCACAATTATCACCTAAGACGTAATTTTGTGTTATTAAAATCATCAAATTTTCTGCCATGACATCTTGCTTCTCCACATAACAACACATTTCCTCATGTAGACCCAGAACGTTTTATGTAACAAATGTAGGCTGAACATGAAACACAGAAATTGCGCAGTGTACACAGACCCATTACATTTTATAAGTTGATAAAACTATACAACATTAAAAAAGCATAAGATTGTTTAAATGCCAAATCAAATCAAATCATTCATTTCTGCAGAAAAAAAAACAATATTTATGAATTTAATTTTTAAAAATCACAATATGTAAAATATTATTTTCCTGAGCAGGCGGACTCAATAGCCTGGGACTGTTTTAGCTGAGCCCCCCTGTTAACCAAATTCTTTAATTGAAATTTAACATTTTAAAAAAAACATACACAAAAAGAACTAAAGAGAAAATCAGTGCAGCATGAATCGAAGGTTGGGCATGGAGACAGATAGGGATTCATAACGTAAACAGAGAGTAATTAATATATTTGATTTTAAGTAAGATCTTGGGCTCAAAGTAAACGGCAACTCCGATAAAGAAATTAAGTAGGGGGGAGGGGGGAATGAGTGCGTAATCCACCACTGGGGCCCATTCCCATTCACTGGGAGAGTATCTGCCTTCTCGGTGTATCATGCACCCCTCAACCCCAATCCCCTCAAAACATCCATAAAATAATCATCACAAAATATTGGATCAAGATCAACATTTACCCCATATTACAAGGGGGAGGGGGGTATAAATGCGTGATACCCGGAGAAAGGGTAGAGTATAGAATGCTGATGGACAGTTTGTACAGAACCCTTATAATTGAACATAAAGGTTAACATGTACATTTAAAGAAGAGGGGGATTTTTGTAGACGTCTTTTTAAGCATGAATATAAATGCAGAAACCAATCAATGTACATTTGTCAAGTCGTTTTTCTAACTCCTTGTGCAAAGTTCAAATATTCAAAAAATATTAAGCATATTTAGCAATATGAAAAACATGACGCAAAACATCCAAAATGGCTCTTTTGATATAAAAACGGGTTCGAGAATACTGAGAATTATTAACGCAGCCAAGCGTGCGAGTCCTCCCTCCATTTCATACTACAAGAGGGGGGCACATGGGGTGCGGTCCCCCCCCCGGTTCGGCCCTATCTTGTATGCTAAAAATGTTGTTGATGTATTTTATTTTAAATTTCTTAACCTTATATTGGTTTTTCGACATATGCCAAAATAATTATTTTGTCAAAAAGTCAATTAGTAATTATATGTTAAATCTCATGGCATAAGTTGGAAGTATTTAAATTGTAATTTTTGGACTAAAAAGCATGGTTCCCAGCAAGATACGTCACTTTCAGTGTTAAAGTTAAAAACTTTTGAATTGGCGAAATAAGTTCAAATCTGTCTTAAATACAATCTTTTTCAAACAAATCCCGAAAATTCACGAAAGATATTTGAGTAATTTTGCAGTTTAAATTTAAATCAGAGATCTGAGAGGAAGGTTTTAACTTATTTTGTTGATTCAAAAGTTCTCAGATGTTGTCTCACAACAAAACAAATAAGGACGTCACTCTTTTTGATTTTTTTTGTTCTCTCGTGAATAAAATTTACATGGTTTTATAAAGAAATGTATTAAAAAATCTATTAAACAAAATAATGATCACCATGAACAAACTTATTGGTTGTCAAAAAGAACAAGTTTGTTTAACTTTTTTCTAATTTTTGACTTTTTTAAATCAAAGTTCTTCTTCTTGGCAAGATGTTTCAGCCGTAGGACTGTGTTCAGTAGTGCAGTTTCTCTAAGCAAGGAATATTTATGTAGTTCTCCATGATCAGCCTTCTTAAAGATGTCAGGGTGTTCTGTCATTCAGATTAGACACAGTTTTGAGACAGATTCGGTTTAATATCTGTCTGGCACAAAATAATTTGTCTTTCATCTTTGCATCTTGGATCTTGGATTCCGCTATCTCAGCAACTATAATCTGGTATATGTCAACATTTTATTACCTTCTCTTTAACACTTTATTATCAGGGAATGCATAGTTATGTTCTGCCAGGATCTGTGTTGGCAATTAAAAACACTGTGGGTTTAGCGGATTTTTTTAATTTCTTCTTTGATTTGCCGTGAGAGTTTTGAGTAAAATGACGAGAGCAGATAAAAGTTGGAATATTTTTCTAACAGCTCAAAGATTTCCATTCTTCAAGAACAGTGTGGATTCTCATATCAATTCATGAGAACCATTTGTGGTGCAGTTAACCACAGAACAGTATCGCATGATGCTCAAAATTTACTGTCTACTGTTTACACACCCCAGAGCTGTGTACACTGTATATAAACAGATGCCGCAACCCGTATTTTCCTTTGTACTGTATGTCACTACATGATCTATACCTAACACCGATTCCCTTCTGTCCCTGATCTCTGTCCTTATTACAAAGACGACAGATTACACCCCTTGGTGATACCCCACTGGGGCCCAATCCCATTCACTGGGAGAGTACCTGCCTTCTAGACAGATCACGCACCCCTCAATCCCAATCCCTTCCCAACATCCATACATCAATCATCATAAAACATTGGACCAAGATCATCAAGATTTGAAGGAGGAGGGGGGATGAGTGCGGGATCCCCCACTGGGGCCCGATCCCATTCCAAGGGGTCGTCTTACTCTTACAGAGTATTACTGGACCTTCGGTAGAATAAACCCAATCCCTGCTGAAGGGGGGGGGGGTGTTATATAAAACTATAAAGGGTAAGAGAACTGTAATTTCTTGACTTTTCCTAAATATATACCTAAATTTATTTGGCATATACTCGCTGACAACTCGAAAAAAGTTTTGGAACACCAAGAAAAAATCATTGCTTATATAAAATCTTGCATTTTGGTGTGCGATTTAGTGAAAGAATATGCTAGAATCTAAAAAAGCTATAATTAAGATCCTGAAATTAATTTTTTTGTTTTATTTATTTAGGTATATACTCGCAGACGATAATCTACTCCAAAAAAGTTTAGGAACACTAAGAAAAAAATCATTGCTTATATAAAATCTCGCATTTTGGTGTGCGATTTAGTGAAAGAATATGCTATAATCTAAAAAAGCTATAATTAAGATCAGGAAAATATTTTTTTTTCGTTTATTTACCTTAGTTGAGAAAACCAATTAATATGTTATTTGTCTAAAAATTATCAGTCATCACTATTTTTATTAAAAACCTAATTTATTTTGGATAATTATTGAGTTCATTGTAAATTTTTTTTAAAGGGGATTTTTGTTATTTTAAAGTTGGTCACCAGCTGGTTTTTTTACCAACACAGTAAGTAATTGACTTATTTTGACCGTTTTTTTAAATCTGATCTGAGCTGGGAACTTTAGAATGAATAACCTTTAATCCCAACTACTTAATCTGAATATCCAATGTGGAAACTTTTTATTTTAGTCCTTAATCCACTCTTTTTCTCTCTCTTTAGATATCCTTACATTGTTTTCTCCAATGAGAGTGTAGAAATATAGTTCGTAAATTGCATTGACCAATGACAGCCTTGAAAATAAATTCTATTCCATGAGAGAAATCTGCAATTTTAACAAATAAAGCATTTGTCGTCGGCCATTTTGGTAAATTAATCGGTGAAGAAAAAGATTCAATAATATGTTTGAGATTCTAGTTTAAACAATTTTAACTAATGTATTAATTAACAAATGGGTGAGAAATTACGTGAAGGCCCTAACAGTTAAGAAAACGAACAAATCTGGCGTTCCTAGAATCAAATTTGTTGATCTAAATACTTAATCTCGAGACTAACATAATCTGGAGATTATGTTAGTCTCGAGATTAGCAAAAAGAGAGGATTAAGCGTTAATCCTGATATTCACCATTCAAAAGTTCCCAGCTATGATTCTTCAATTGGTAGTAATATACCATTTTTTGGGACATCCAAAGTACATAAATAAAGCTTCTCTACGCAATATCTTTTCTTTGCACAAGATGCTGCGTTTTTAATCTCAGTTTTGTATTACAGTGAACTTTCTCAACAGTTCTAAAAAGATTATATTGACCCTACTCGCTCTGCTCCCTTAGAACAAACAAAAATATTCTTTCAGCCATAAAGACCTCAATCGACCTTTGATTGAATATTTTTTCCTTTTCATTAAAGATTATGCTTTTGGTTTATGTTTTCCTGTTCTTGAAAATTTTCATTAAAAGTAGTGGAACAAGTATAAAATCAATGGTTAGGGTAAAAGACTCCAAGGTGAGAAACTCCTTGGTTTAGATGATAGATCCGTGATTTAGGTGATATATTCCGAGGTTTAGATGATAAATACGTGATTTAGGTGATAAATTCCGAGGTTTAGATGATAAATCCTTGGTTTAGGTGATAAATCCTTGGTTTAGGTGATAAATTCCGAGATTTAGACAATAAATCCCTGGTTTAGGTGATACATTTCGAGGTTTAGATGATAAATACGTGATTTATGTGATAAATTCCGAGGTTTAGATGATAAATCCATGATTTAGGTGATACATTCCGAGGTTTAGATGATAGATCCGTGATTTAGATGATAAATTCCGAGGTTTAGATGATAAATACGTGATTTAGGTGATAAATTCCGAGGTTTAGATGATAAATCTGTGATTTAGGTGATAAATTCAGAGGTTTAGATGATAAATCCGTGGTTTAAGTGATACATTCCGATGTTTAGATGATAAGCACGTGGTTTAGGTGATAAATTCCGAGGTTTAGATGATAAATCCGTGGTTTAGGTGATAATTTCCGAGGTTTAGATGATACATCCGTAGTTTACGTGATACATTTCGAGGTTTAGATGATAAGTACTTGGTTTCTAGGTGATAATTTCCGAGGTTTAGATGATACATTCCGTGGTTTAGATGATACATTCCGAGGTTTAGATGATAAGTACTTGGTTTAGGTGATAAGTCCATGGTTTAGGTGATACATTCCGTTATTTAGATGATAAATCCGTAGTTTAGGGGATACATTCCGAGGTTTAGATGATAAGTCTATGGTTTAGGTGATACATTCCGGGGTTTTGATGATAAATCCGTAGTTTAGGTGATACATTTTGAGGTTTAGATGATAACTACATGGTTTAGGTGATACATTCCGATGTTTAGATGATACATTCCGTGGTTTAGATGATACATTCCGAGGTTTAGATGATAAGTCCATGGTTTAGGTGATACATTCCGAGGTTTAGATGATAAGTCCATGGTTAAGGTGATAATTTCCGAGGTTTAGATGATAAGTCCATGGTTTAGATGATACATTCCGAGGTTTAGATGATACATTCCGTGGTTTAGATGATACATTCCGAGGTTTAGATGATAAATCCGAGGTTAAGGTGATAATTTCCGAGGTTTAGATGATAAGTCCATGGTTTAGGTGATACATTCCGAGGTTTAGATGATAAACCCATGTTTTAGGTGATACATTCCGGGGTTTAGATGATAAGTTCATGGTTTAGGTGATACATTCCGAGGTTTAGATGATAAGTCCATGGTTTAGGTGATAAATTCCGAGGTTTAGATGATAAGTCCATGGTTTAGGTGATACATTCCGAGGTTTAGATGATAAATCCATGTTTTAGGTGATACATTCCGGGGTTTAGATGATAAATCCGTAGTTTAGGTGATACATTCCGAGGTTTAAATGATAAGTCCATGGTTTAGGATACAGTCCGGGGTTTAGATGATAAATCCGTTGTTTAGGTGATACATTCCGGGGTTTAGATGATAAATCCATGGTTTAGGTGATAATTTCCGAGGTTTAGATGATAAATCCGTAGTTTAGGTGATAAATTCCGAGGTTTAGATGATAAATCCGTAGTTTAAGTGATACATTCCGAGGTTTAGATGATAAATCCGTAGTTTAAGTGATACATTCCGAGGTTTAGATGATAAATCCGTGGTTTAGGTGATAATTTCCGAGGTTTAGATGATAAATCCGTGGTTTAGGTGATTCATTCCGAGGCTTAGATGATAAATCCGTGGTTTAGGCGATCTAGGTGATCTTATGTGTTTTCAATAACAATTTTTTTTTGTTCAGAAGGGGTGTGATTATTTAATATAAATTTTTTTTTCTAAAATGAGTTATTCTAGGCCTAATTTTCTTGCTTTCCTTCTGTTCCTTTATTTTTGTTTTTGATAATAATAATCATAAATGTATTTCAAACTAGATTGATTGTTACATAACATTTTATGGTCAATGTATATATATAAATTGTCGAAAAATTTAAATCTGTTCCAGTATTTATGTCTTTCTCTAGTTTGAGGACTAACAGAGTCTAGAGACTGTTTAAGTTAGCCCATTGATAAAATATTTTTTGGGGCTGATCCTTTCCTGAAGCCATGAGAGCAAGATAGTTGTGAAGAATGGTTAGCGATTCCTTGAGTGGAGGGGAAAGCTACGGCAATACAGATATTTATTAAATTACAGTATGAGTCTGGAGCAGCAGTCACAGAACAATAATTTACCCATTATAGCAATCAGGACACATCAGGGGTCAATATAATTCCCTTTTCAATCCCATTTGGGATTGACAAATTTGAAAGAAATGGGGGCAAATTATTTAATTGGGGGCAAATTTTTTTTATATGATAATTAAAAAAAAAATTGGGGGCATTTTTTTTAAAAATTGGGGGCATTTTTTTTCAAAATTGGGGGCATTGGGGCAAATGTGTTAGTGGAATTTGAAAAAAAAATTTTAACTGGGGGCATTTTTTTCAAAAATTGGGGGCATTTTTTTTCAAAATTGGGGGCATTGGGGCAAATGTGTTAGTGGAATTTGAAAAAAAAATTTTAACTGGGGGCATTTTTTTCAAAAATTGGGGGCATTTTTTTTCAAAATTGGGGGCATTGGGGCAAATGTGTTAGTGGAATTTGAAAAAAAAATTTTAACTGGGGGCATTTTTTTCAAAAATTGGGGGCATTTTTTTTCAAAATTGGGGGCATTGGGGCAAATGTGTTAGTGGAATTTGAAAAAAAAATTTTAACTGGGGGCATTTTTTTTAAAAATTGGGGGCATTTTTTTTCAAAATTGGGGGCATTGGGGCAAATGTGTTAGTGGAATTTGAAAAAAAAATTTTAACTGGGGGCATTTTTTTTCAAAATTGGGGGCAAAAAATTATTTTGGGATCGAGAAAATCAGCTTTTTTGGGAATTATATTGACCCCTGGGACACATAATATTGTTACAAGAAATATTTTTATATGAATTCAAATATTCGGCACTTTGATGATTTTTCAGAGAATTTCTATTTTTTAAAGCTTTCAGATCTTGGGTTAATGAATTCCATTTACTGGGTAAAATGAAGGATGGAAGATTGCGCAGGGACGATTTTTTTGCAAATCTGTAAAGCAATGTTATTTTGTTCTCAGAGAATTGGACTTTTTAAACATGCTTTCAAAGCAGGAGGGAAGTTTATTGTGAACAAAAGAATTCATAAACAACTTGCAGTTTAAGTGAAACAAATCTTTAAACTTGAGGATATTTAATTTCTTAAATATTGGATTAGTGTGGGAATAGTATTTGCTTTTGTTGATATTTCGTAAACATTTTTTCTGGCAATTAATTAACCCTTTAAGTTTTTGCCAGGTTCAAATGGTACCTCGTGTTGGCAGGGAATATATGGGACCCCAGCCAGGTCCAACTGGTACCTCGTGTTGGCAGGGAATATATGGGACCCCAGCCAGGTCCAACTGGTACCTCGTGTTGGCAGGGAATATATGGGACCCAAGCCAGGTCCAACTGGTACCTCGTGTTGGCAGGGAATATATGGGACCCCAGCCAGGTCCAACTGGTACCTCGTGTTGGCAGGGAATATATGGGACCCAAGCCAGGTCCAACTGGTACCTCGTGTTGGCAGGGAATATATGGGACCCCAGTCTTTCTCGTCTCAATTGCGCGGTTTATAAGCTCATTTGTGGGGTAGCAATATTTCTTATTTTTTTTACATATTTTAAGAGTAAATTGCTATTTTAAGCACTTAAAATACTCATTCCTGATTCCTAATTGCTAGTTCCTGAAAAATGTTGTGGGGCTTCGCTCCGTGCAACCCCCCAGTCCGCAACCCATCATAGTTGTATTGGAAGTTTAACCCTCCCCCCTTTTCAAAAAGGTGGATCCTCCCCCTGACCATGGATAAAGTTCCATACCAAATCTGAGTATGAATTTTATGCCAAGTTTTTAAATTGGTATAATTAAATTAGTTCAACTAAGATTACTTATCATGGCCGAGAGTCCACTATGAAGGTTAGTTGAACTAGTAATTCAACTTGCTCTTCTTTTTCATTAATTTCGAATCCGGGATTTGAAATGAAAAATATTGTTTCAAGAATTGTGAATATATGGTTACTCTGCCAAGTAGTTGACGGCGTGAAACCAATTTATGAAATCAAGCTAATATAAATCATTTTTTGCATAGCTTTCTAATAATTTGCAATTGGCAAGCTTGACAGCATACAATTTTTTATCTTACTCTCTATTTCTTCTTTTCTCTTTCATGGTTCCAGGTTTTTGAATTGGCGAAACTAAATTGGAATATGCCGTGCCAAAAACCAGCTTTCCACAATTTGCAAAAATAACTGTTATGGCGCGCGCAGATAGTTCCTTGCACACATCAACGGTTTCCTGACAATTAATTATAAATAGAAATTCTATGTTTGAAATTCCCAATTTCACGCGCGGATTGTACTCTGCCAATTTTTTGCAACACTTTGTGTTTGATTAATTGATATAAATAAAAAAGAAGTCGAATAATGAACAATAATATGGTTAAGTGACTGCTTTAACGGGAATGTTTGCGAAAATTAAGATATAAGAAATAGAAAAATCTGGATGATATTTTGAATTGATACAGTGCAGCATGGGACGAGGTGTAGAGCTGTCATGAGCTTCTCGAAATGACCTTTGGAGCCTCCTGATTCACCGAATTACCTTAAAGCCCCGTAAAACCGGCTCCAAGCCTCTCCATTTTGATCTCCGCTTGATGTATTTATGTCTTACCCAATAAAAAAATCAAAATATCTCTTCATGCAGTGGTAGGAGGTTATATTAATACAATGAAGACAACTTCTAATTTCAATTTCAATTGATATCAAACTTTTAAGCAGCATGGGATTTACATAAACATATATACAAAGAGAAGCTATCAATTAAAAAAGCTTTTGTTTGATTACTTGTATAAACTTTCAATTCGAAAATTAAATCTTAATCTCAATTAAAATAGGCTTTTCAAAACAAAATGTTTCTGTATCATTAAAAACAATTTTCTCATTGTTAAGATAATTTTTGTGGATGTAAAAGCAAATATTGGTTCTTGGAGACCAAAATGCGGAGCATAGAGACAGAATGGTGGAGGCTTGGAGAAGAAATAAGAGGTGCGGAGACGGTTTCGCGGGGCTTACAGGGCACTCTGCGAATCAGGAGGCTCCAGAGGTCATTTCGCGAGGCTCATGATGGCCCTGCACCCCCTCCCTCGTGGGGCCCTTAGAACTGTGGAATAGCAGGACAACTATTAAACCCAGTTCATGATTAATGCACAGGGTGTCCCAATAAACACGGGAATTAACGACTTTATTCCAAACGGGATTATATATTTCGTAAATATATTTTTGTAGTATACACAGTTAAACTTTTAATACCAAAAACGAGTAGTTTCGGAATTTCGACAATGTGGTCTACCATTTTGTCACCTTCAAAATTGATGGAGATATTAGCAAGGGCGTATACAGGGAGGCAGTGCCCCACCGTAGACCTGTAAAGGGGGGCTGTAGCCCTCCCCCCCCCTAGAACTCACACTTTTCAAATCTTAAACTCAAGAGTGAAGAACAGAAAAAAATAGTTTGTTGTTCATTTAGTGCACTAAGAAGATTGTATGGTTACATTAAGTTCTCCTCAAGGGAATCCATGACTTATGAGTTTCCTCACTAAAAATCTACCATTGATTCAGACATTTGGCCAGCCATAGCAAACATACTTTAAATACTATTTATTGTTAACATAACAGCATAATAAAATGTCGATTTTTTAGAAACAATACTTATTTCTGCTAGTTTTGCTAGAGAGATAAAGTATATTACATGCAAGGTAATAGGACTGTATGTGTACCTTAAGAGCATCTTATACTTATGCCTGATATCCAAGAAGCCAAATGTTTTGAATTTAACGTTGAAATTTTGCCCCCCCCCCCCCTAGATTTATTTCTGTATACGCCCTTGCCAATATTGTCTTTTTTGAAGACGCCGGTAAACATGCTTTCACTTACAACGTATTAAAGTCTATAAAAAGATTGTCCACTTAGTTCATCCTTTCAATGATAATATGTACAATGGTAAACAAAAGATAAACTTTAAGTTATGTCTCCTATCTTATTTCTTTTTGTTAAGAAATATCGCTAAGGATAAGAATAATTTCAGATTGTTATAACTACAGTGATAACCAGAAAATAATGAAATAGGAAGACGACATTGCAGCAATACCTAACTGTCTTTGTTGTTATTGCAAAAGTAAAAGTTTAATTTTGAAACTTAATATATCACTAATTTAGTAAAATGGGTCTGTTTACATTCCTGTGACTCATGCTCATTGCACTTTTAAAAACTATAACTTTATTCTAAAAGACGTCTTTATGTTTCAGAGTTTTATGACACCAATAAGACATATTTACAGTGTACAATTTTTAAAAAAGAGCATAAAGTCGTTTATAATATTTCACCAGTTGTTTTAATCAGCAGAAAAACGTTTCTTACAATTATTTAATAACCAAGACAAAACCTGTAAAAAATAGTTATAAACTAATGATCTATTTAGGAATATATTCTTAAAAAAAACAAATTATCAATGAAAGCCACAGTAGAACCGTAGAATCGATAATTTCATTATCACTGTACCTTTGCTGTTTCGATAATTATTTCTTCAAATTGTCGTCTTCACAAGGAAAATAAAGAAAACCTCCAACAAGCAACTCTAGCTGAAAGAACTTGCATAAACCTGCGAGATTTTAAAATGAATATTTATATTTTATTTCCAATTATAGAAATTCATTATTTACTAGTTTGAAGAAAAGTATTTTTTACATGTTTTTTCCAAGTTATTTAAGAATTGTAGAACACGTTTCTTCTTCTAGCTGAAACAAACGGTGACATATTTAAAAAAGAATTTACGCTCTTATTTAAGAATTGTACATTGTAAAAATGTCTTATGGTATTAAATAAATTCTAATTTTTTTCTCTACCACCATGTATCTACCAATGAATATCATCATTAAAAATATAAATCACATTTTCAGAGATGAAATTCAAATCAAATTATCAAATTATTTATTTCTGCGAATACAATTTTACAATTTAAAATTGCGAGTAAAATATATGACATGAGAAAAAAAAATCATATCCGCAGCAGGCTGACTCTATAGCCTAGGGTTGTTTTAGCAGCCCCGCCCCCTTGGAAACCAAATAATTTGAAATTAATAGAAAGAGAAGAAAAATTTCACTCTGAAAGTTACATTGGAGAGGTGAAGAGCAGAAAAGGGATCAAAGAAAAAACGAAGAATATTTATTTTATAAAAATTAATAAGAAAATGGGGTGAAAAGAACAACACAACAATACAAGGTGAAAGGGGGGGGGTGGAAGGGTCTGAACAATATTTCATAATAAGCAGTAAGGTCAAAGAGAACAATCATTCTCATTTTTATCTGGTTAAAACTGCTCCAATCAGAAAATCTACTAATGCGGGAATTTTAAATTTATCGTTTTCAAACTTGTTCTGAGAACCCATGATTCTTTTAAATTGGGTAAAAAACACATTTTTGCTTGTAAAATGATTATTTTTGTATTGTCGAATCATCTTTCTATTTCTAACATTATAATCTACAGAGAAAAAAGTAAGTTGTATCAGACATGTCTTTCTTAAAATTCCGGCTCTGGGGGGTGACAGAGGAATACAAAGTTAACATAATTCACAGTCTCATACAGTGTATTTCAAAATTATTAATTAATAACTTTCAAATTATGCATTCAATATCAACTTTCATAGAGCAGAGGAACAGACACAGGAACAGGAAGAGAAACAGGAACACAAATAGAAACAGAAACAGGAACATGAATAGAAACAGGGACAGGAATAGTAACAGAAACAGGAACAGGAATAGAAACGGGAACACAAATAGAAACAGGAACAGGAACAGGAATAGAAACAGGAACAGGAAAAGTAACAGAAACAGGAACAGGAATAGAAACAAGAACACAAAAAGAAACAGGAACAGGAATTGTAACAGAAATAGGAAAAGTAACAGTAACATAAATAAGAAAGAAAGAAAGAAAGATAGATAGATAGATAGATAGATAGATAGATAGATGGATAGATAGATAGATAAATAGATAGATAGATAGATAGATAGATAGATAGATAGATAGATAGATAGATAGATAGATAGATAGATAGATAGATAGATAGATAGATAGATAGATAGATAGATAGATAGATAGATAGATAGATAGATAGATAGATAGATAGATAGATAGATAGATAGATAGATAGATAGATAGATAGATAGATAGATAGATGGATAGATAAATATAGAATGGATGGGTCCCAATGGAAAAATCTTTTCTAACCTCGAAATAGGTTTATTTCTCCTGGAGTATGTATTGATTTAGGAATAACAAAGAGATAACATCATCAAACTGTTTCGTGGCTTGATGGCCACTCAATCTTCAGTAGTTTTATCCGGATTAATTAAACTAAACTTGCAGTTTGTTTAAAAGAGGTTCCCGGTTATATATACTCTTAGGTATAAGTATATATTTTCACCCAGTGCAGTGGTTTATCTTGACTCTTGGATAACAATAGACATGGAAATACTGGGAAAAATAAGAAGGGATGGAGGGGGGGGGGATACGGTCATGGGTGGGGGATAAAGGGAGGGGATTATGGATACCTTGATGATCCAAATAATCAAATTCCTTTTATGAGACATATATTCTTGATTATCCATAAAAGCTTGATGATCCATAAGGCTTTGATAATCCATAAATCATAATACATTTAATATTTTTATCAATTATTATGTCAGTAATTGAACCAAGCACCAAGTGTTTCATCTCTATTATCTATGCCAGGAAGTGTAACGACTAACATGGATTACATCTCTATTATCTATGTCAAAAAGTGTAACGACTCACATGGATTACATCTCTATTATCTATGTCAGAAAGTGTAACGACTCACATGGATTACATCTCTATTATCTATGTCAGGAAGTGTACGAACCTACATGGATTACATCTCTATTATTTATGCCAAGAAGTGCACAGACCAACATAGATTACATCTCTATTATCTATGTCAGGAAGTGCACAAACCAACATGGATTACATCTTTATTATTTATGCCAGGAAGTGCACAGACCAACATGGATTAAATCTCTATTATCTATGTCAGGAAGTGCACAGACCAACATGGATTAAATCTCTATTATCTATGTCAGGAAGTGCACCGACCAACATGGATTTCATCTCTATTATCTATGTCAGGAAGTGCACCGACCAACATGGATTTCATCTCTATTATCTATGCCAGAAAGTGCACAGACCAACATGGATTATATCTTTATTATCTATCTCAGGAAGTGCACAGACTAACATTGATTACATCTCTATTATCTATGCCAGGAAGTGCACAGACTAACATTGATTACATCTCTATTATCTATGCCAGGGAGTGCACAGACTAACATTGATTACATCTCTATTATCTATGTCAGAAAGTGCACCGACCAACATGGATTACATCTCTATTATCTATGTCAGGAAGTGAACGAGACAACATGGATTTCATCTGTATTATCTCTGTTCAAATGAAGATATAAAGATTAGTTTAATATTAGATTAGGTTTAATCATTATTTACTTGGTGTCTCTTTAATCTTTAGATTGGACCAAGATTTAATTATCTATCTATCTATCTATCTATCTATCTATCTATCTATCTATCTATCTATCTATCTATCTATTTATCTATCTATTTATCTATCTATCTATCTATCTATCTATCTATCCAGCCATGTATAAAATGTATATTTTTACTCAGTTTATATTTAAATTGAATCCTGGCCGTGTCACTTCTCCATATCTTAATCTGATTATAGCCAGGTTCAACAACGTTTAAAGGAGTTCAGGCCGAACCACGCAGACCAGAACAGTTTACACTGAACCACGCAGACCAGCACAGTTTACACTGAACCACGCAGACCAGAACAGTTTACACTGAACTACGCAGACCAGAACCATTCATGCAGAATCACACAGACGAACAGTTTACGCATAACTTCACTGACCAGAATTATATATTTACAATATACAATGTTACTTAAGGTTTCGTAATCTGCAACTAAACTTTTTATATATGAGAGTGTTCTGGATATTTTAGTGGATATCAGTTGTAACAATTGAAATTTAAAAATCATAAGCGATGTTACAAGAAGAATTGAAGGTCGGTTTTGTTCCACAATTTTCTCAAAAGTTGTATATACAGAAACTTTTACAAATAAGAACATCTTTTTAATATTACATCAATTCGCTGACAATTACAAAGCTTTCATTTGAAAATTTTTTTACGTTTTACAAATTGTTCAAGAAAAACCGACAAAAGTAAAAATAATGAACAGTAAACTTTGACTGGAACTTAGATCTGTTTGAGTTGGGGTAACGTGGCAGGATGGATAAATATTGACATTATATCAATATAAGCACTCTTACATTATACAGACATATATAATATATTGCAATATATATGTATTACATATCATAAATGTATGTGCTGTGAGTAGATATAGAAAATTGAGAAGAAAGAATGAAGGATGAAGGATGAAGGATGAAGGATGAAGGATGAAGGATGAAGGATGAAGGATTAAGGGTGAATGATGAAGAGTGAAGGATGAAGGATGAAGGGTGAAGAATAAAGGTTAAAGGATGAAGGATAAAGGATGAAGGATGAAGGTTGAAGGATGAAGGATAAAGGATAAAGGATGAAGGATGAAGGATGAAGGATGAAGGATGAAGGATGAAAGATGAAGGTCGAAGGGTGAAGAATGAAGGATGAAGGATGAAGGATGAAGGATAAAGGATGAAGAATGAGAGATAGAGAATTGATGACGAATGAAAGATAGAGGGATGAAGGATGAAGGATGAAGGATGAGGGATGAAGGAAGAGGGATGAGGGATTAGGGATAAGGGATGAGGGTTTATGGATAAGGCATGGTAAGGATGACAGGATAAATAAAATATTTAGAGAAAACTTAGTTTTTAACTTTTCCAGATGACAAGCGGAGAGAACAAGGCGGTGAGGTGAAGGTTGATGGTTTGAGGGAGACGAGGGGGTAAAAGGGGGATTCCGCCCCTTGCAAACCAAACTATACTAAATACAATGTTAGTCTTGACTATATTGCAATAAACGAAGCAAGATATAAAGAAATTGGCTTTTTGTCACAAACTCAAATTTGTTTCTAACGCTTATATCTTTGCAACATGATGGTGTAAACCTTTTATTTTTCAAACTTAGATCATTTGAACTGATATTTCCTACTTTTTGGTTTATCATTTAAAGACTCTATTTGACTTTGAGTTATAATATCAAATTCAACCAGAAGATTGGTATATTTTGATTGTCACAGGTTGTCATTAAAATCTCATCTTCTGAGGGTCTGGGTAACCTTGTAAAGGTATTACCATACTAGTCTTCCAGAGCATGCTTCGCGACCATTTTCTACATTTTGATACAAAGCTTATCGTGCACCCCAGAGCTGACATAGTCCTCAACCCCAGCACCAATGATTAAACAGCGATCTCCCCCGGGACTGAAGCCTGGATGTGAGCGAACCTTCTGTCAAGATAACGCTGACCTGCCTACCACCAACATGATCATGATCTCCATTAACCATCAATAGTGCCTTTTTATTTTCGATCCAACCTTTTAAGATGTTTCTTCTATAGGAAACTATTTTAAAACTTTTACTTCTCAAATAATTCAATAAAGTTATCGAATAGCCGTTATTTCTTTTATTTAGCTGACTTTTAAGTCGACAGAAGTATAGTATATGTATCTACATATAAAAAAAACCAAATTTTTAAGTCTGGGTGATGTTTTGTATATGTATCTACATATACAAAATTATTGCTTTGTTACATGTATAACATTGTTATGGAGCTAGTGAACCGTCCCCAATTATTAAGCTGGTTGAATTCTGAGTGTGTTTATTTAATTCATTAAAATTTTCTCCTCTTCTATTAGAACTATAGAATAGAACTAGGAGTGGGCACATTCATGGTTTTCAAATCCTTTGTACCATGATCTTAAAAAAGGTTCATCTGCTGGATTATTTGCTCAAATATTCGTTCTTTAAGAATTGTTCTGTTCAATACGAACGATTATCTCAGATTTTTATTAACAAACAGGTTGTTATCAAATGTTTGATAGTGAGTTATGTATGATGTTGATATGAATAAAGTTAATAAGGGGTTGGGTTAGGGTGTAAGATGTTGAGAGGCCGGGATATTAGGTGGTCGAGTGCGGTTAGGGGAGGGGTATTAACGACGATTTAAAAGCATTTTTACAAACTTTAATATTTTTTCGTTTCGAATTTGTGACGTAAATTATAATAGAAAAATGGTAACCGACGCCCATCCCTTATTAGAGCTGGAATTACAGAAAAGTTTAAGTTTGCTAATTAATCCATTAATTCTGTTCTAACCTACCCATGTCTCAAAACTTTTAAAATACAATAAAATTTATTTTTACATATTTGAGAAGCCCTTTCAAATACTAATATTTGTAAAAAATAATTATATACAGTACAGTTATTTTTTACTCACGTACAGAAAATAAAATAAATTATTACTTGTTTTGAAGTTGTAAATTTCATTTTTATTATACAAGATATAATCGAACGCTGTCTGACCGTGCCACTGCCTGTACATCTTGTATTTTGGGCAACCCTGTATTCTAAACTATCCTGAATTTTGGACCACCCTGTATTCTATTCTATCCTTCTGCATCTCATATTATTATCTTTCTCTAGATATATATATATGTAAAGTAATACGACCCATAGGAATACACACACACACATAATCACAAACATAACTCTTATTTAATGCAGCCTTTCGTTTCAATTATCTTTTCAGCAAGTGGCTCAACACATTATAGTTAAGGAAAGGGGCAGTTCATGAAAAATGAAGATATTGGTTCAATTCAAGTTTGATACTTATCATTTTCACAACAGTATTCACAATAAGTAACAGCGCTTATAAATTTAATTAGATCTGGAGGGAGGGTGGGGGGGGGGGGGGCTCAACACTTTATTCAACGCTCCCCCATATAGAAATTTATAATAAAATAGAGAAAGAAAATCTAAAATCTGAATAGAATAAAAGAATAGATTAAGTACTTAATACAAAGTTGTTGGAAGGTTTGGAAAGTCCAAGGTGAGTCCAAAACTTTTAAACTTTTAAAGAATAAAACTGTTCAGGATTAAAAGAAATGAGAAAGAAGTTTTGAATTAGAGGTATGCGTAGAACTAAGCGTTAACAGGCAGATGATTAAAATTACCAAATTATTTCTAAGTATGGTTTCAAATGTATTATCTCTTTGTAAAGAAGCTATTTGAAAATCTCTCAAAGTTTTAATCTCTGTTAAGCAATACCCAGATTTAACATGAAAATTCAATCAAACCTTTTAAACTTTACCACAATGTTTACAGGGTTTAACAAACCTCTTAAACTTTGCCACAATGTTTGCAGGGTTATACAAACTTATTCGACTTTACCACAATGTTTACAAGGTTAAATAATCTCTTAACCTTTACCACAATGTTTAATTGTTTAAACAACCCTCTTAAACTTTACCACAATGTTTACAGGGTTTAATAAACCTCTTAAACTTTACCACAATGTTTGCAGGGTTATACAAACTTATTCGACTATACCACAATGTTTCCAAGGTTATATAAATCTCTTAACCTTTACCACAATGTATAATTGTTTAAACAACCCTCTTAAACTTTACCACAATGTTTACATGGTTTAACAAACCTCTTAAACTTTACCACAATGTTTGCAGGGCTATACAAACTTATTCGACTTAACCACAATGTTTGCGAGGTTAAACTTTACTACAATGTTTACAAAGTTATATAATCTCTTAACCTTTACCACAATGTTTAATTGTTTAAACAAACCTCTTAAACTTTACCACAATGTTTGCAGGGTTATACAAATTTATTCGACTTTACCACAATGTTTCCAAGGTTGTATAAATCTCTTAAACTTTACCGCAATGTTTAATTGTTTAAACAAACTTAAATTTTACCACAATGTTTACAAGGTTTAACAAACCTCTTAAACTTTACCACAATGTTTGCAGGGCTATACAAACTTATTCGACTTTACCACAATGTTTGCGAGGTTATATAATCTTTTAAACTTTACCACAATGTTTCCAAAGTTATATAATCTCTTAACCTTTACCACAATGTTTAATTGTTTAAACAAACCTCTTAAATTTTACCACAATGTTTACAAGGTTATATAAATCTCATAAACTTTACCATAATGTTTACAGAGTTCTATAAATCTCTTAAACTTTACCACAATGCTGGAGGGTTATGCAATTCTCTTAAATTGTATCACAATGTTTAATTGTTTAAACAAACCTCTTAAACTTTACCACAATGTTTACAGGGTTAAACAACCTCTTAAACTTTACCACAATGTTTACAGGGTTAAACAAACCTCTTAAGCTTTACCAAAATGTTTCCAGGGTTATACAAACTTTTTAACTTTACCACAATGTTTACAGGGTTATACAAATCTCTTAAATTTTACCACAGTTTTTGCAGGGTTCCATAAATCTGTTAAACTTTACCACATTGTTTACAATTTACAAATTTTCTCGACCCTCATTGGTCAGAAAAGTAGAAAGAATGAATTAAAAAGATATAATATGATTTTTATTAGTTTTCTCTATTCAAAAGGTGTCACTGTCAGCTTTGGTGATTAAAGAATAGTTGGGGAGGGGGATCAGGTTTAGAAGCTTTCACCATAGAAATTAATGGGGAGGGGGAGAAGGAAGGAATGAAACAAGGAAGGAGATACATGGAGAATGGGAAGAGAAGGAGAAGGTAGGAAAGAAGGAGACGGGGGGGGGGAGTAGAAACCAAGACAATATGGGGATAGGGAAGTGGCATGAGTTGCAGTCTGAATTAAAAAGAGGGTGAAAAAATAAATTTTAAATAAATGTCTCTACATGCATTCAAATAAAAAATCATCCAACTTACAATTTATCAAAATCAAATTTCAATTTTGATATATTTTGGTGGATTTTCTCTGCATGTTTTAAATGTTAATTTTCATATTTTCATAGTTCTTAAAAACAAATGCAATCTAAGTTTTAGGACATTATTGTATTGAATATGTAAATCATTCAGATTTATTGAATAACTTCAGAAATATCAATCTATAGTTTAAAAGCCCCCATTCAGCCCGCTCCCCCCCCCCCATCAGCTCCCCATCCCATCTTCAGATGTGAAATTGTTTAATAAATATTTTAGAATTCTGCCTTTGAACAACTTGTTCAATTCTATACAATTCCAAACCAAGGATACAAGGATACAAGGATACAAGGATACAAGGATACAAGGTTAAAACTATATAATAATGTTGACACCCTGTATATAATAATGTTGACACTAATAGAGATTATATGGATAATGATAATGGGAAAAGTTTAGAGTGTTTAGAAAACCCAGAGATTACAAAGATGGAAGAAGAGAGTTGTGAGAATGAGTATGGTTACCGCACATTAACGATTTATCTTAAAGGGACTCTCCATCCCCGATGGCAATTCCCGATTTACAACGGTACCCTTGTAACCTTTATCTGATTAATAATCTGGAATATATTGTCGTTTTTCTAGGTCAGCCAATTTGGTCTAGCCGTTTGGCCAGCTATAGCTAACATATATATATATTTATAGAAATATACAAATATACATATGAGCTTTATTATATACGGATTTAAAACTGTTATGAATGAAAATCTAAAGTTGTGTTAGCATTTCTATTTGTAGTACACGCCTACTCCATAACAATTTACTCGAGGCGTATCTATCCAGGTCTCACTTGCTTTCAGATCAACTAGGCTTAACTCCCCGGTTCTAAATGACACACAGCCAAACTCTTAACCAGGCTGCACTCCCCAGTCTTAAAGGACACACAGTCCACTGAAATTGCTACACAGGCAATTGTTCAACTCGAATATAACTCAAAGAGTTCCAAAGCTCCGTTCCAAGCTTACTTATGCTTCTGATATCATAATCAAAAGCAGAGTTTGAGTCAACTGATCTATATTTCGTAGTTCATATTAGATTTGGGGTTTTTTTTACAGCGTAATTACAAGCTATGAGTTGTTAATATCTATAATGCATGAAATCACATTTACGAACATTTTCATCTACGAACATGGAATGGGTTAATCTCATTACAGGATTTGCGTAGTTATTATGTGAACGAAAAAAGACATATATATTACATTAGGCCCTAAGTTTAGCTAAACATGGTTTAACATGCTGATATATTTAAGAGAAAGAAATGTTTTTTTTTTACTTTTTGAAATTCTTTTGAAACCTATCCCGTAACTTCAAATCATTAGAGTTAGCGATCTAACATTTTTAAAAATGATATGGTTTTGAAAATGTGAGAGTTCACATGCAGTACATATTTCTATTATGCTTAGGTGGGAATGGGTCTGTTTACACTGCACAATTTTTGTATCTCATGCTCATTGGACTATTTAAAGTCATAACTTGAGTTTAAAAGTCGACTTCCTATTCCAGAGATTTCTGGATATCACTGTTATTCTATATGTTCATATGTATGCAGAAAGAAAAATATGGTTAGCAAACTTAAAGATTTGATACTCCGTTGGATTGTTATTAACCGAGGCTTACTCTCCGTCTCCGGGTAAAATCCTAGCTACCGGAGAACTGTGAAACAGAGGTACCGGGGTATACCGGAGAATATCGGAGATTATCAACCATTCGGCGGCAAACCGTCAAACTAAACCATCAGAGTTAGACAGAAATATCTAGATCTAAGCATTCATAAAGTGTCCCTTCATTTAAGAAAAAGGTGCATGTCTGATTCACATTAATGGTTAATCCTGTTTTTCTATGGAAAAAAATTGAGTCTGACACAAAATCAGATTTTATGATACGGTCTCATATCATTGCAACCCAATGGCATAGACCTTAGATATTTCAGACTATAAATTTAGATCAAATAATCTAAGTTTGAATATATTAATATTTCAATTGTAGATCCATATTAAAGTCACTTGTGTATTTATGCAGCAAAGAAAAGGAAGGAATTTAGGAGCAATTATATTTTTTATATAATAATAATATATAACATTAGATAAACGTTTAGAAAGCCCTTGGGCTCTACTTTAATATTCTGCTAAAAAAAAATAAGTTTTTTCCACAAACTCAATTTTTTCTGACCCCAATATCTTTACAACCGGATGGTGCAAACCTTTGATATTTCAAACTTAGACTATGTAAACTAAAATAATTCATAGTTTGAAATAGCAAAGGTCTACAACATCGAATTGCAAAGATATAAGGATTAAAAAGTTTTAGTTTGTGGCAAAACTCATTTTCTTTGCAAAAATCCAGTTATTTAGTGAAAAATGTGCAAAATGCTACAAATTATACTGAGAATTTTATACATTTAAATATTTATTTAAGAAAACTAGAACGGGCAAATTCCTTTTAAAGGAGTCTGAGCAAAAATCTATGCAAAATTTCTTTTAAAAAATCATGCAATCTTCTTTCTTTCGTTATAGGTTTTCCAAAGAGCTACAGAATGTTGAAATCCAATGACTGTAAGTAGGTCTGATTAAAGATTTAGTCTGGTATAGGTAAAATAAGGCATTCAAGGAGTATGTCTGAAGTATCAGGCAGTTGGTTTTAAAGTCCAGCTTTTAGTCTTAAAATAAAGGCATGTGTTAGATGGAAAAGCCAGAAAATTTTAGCTTCTTAGCTCAAATACTTTTTGAAATATCTCAAAANGTTTTGATCCGTTAATAAATATTTTTTTTAAATCGTATTTAAAGATATAAAATTTTTGTATTGCATAGGTTAGTCGTGTTTACTGTACATGTGTTTAAAACCTAAAAAAAACTAAAAAGATATATCTAAAACTTTTTCAAAGCAAAATAATCTAAAACTTACATTTTTGAAAATCTCTTGAAAAATTGATTTAAAAACACGTGTCACATCTTATTTTGTGTCATAAGCAAAAATTTTATATTTAACATTTTTCCGGAAAGGATTTGAGTTTTTGCCACAAACTCAAATCTTCTACATTCAAAATTTTCTAAACCTCCCTTGCATCCATGGCCAATAAATCGAGCGGTTCAGCACTTTTTTGAGGAGATATGAAGGATGTGTAAGCAGAATATACTTTTTAACGTTTTTTCATGTTATTTGGTTCATATTTGCATTTAAACTTTTTACAGATTTTTTATCTTTTTGACTGATCTCACATGCATAGAAGATAAGATGGTAAAAGATATAAAATCATTTGGTAAAAATAGGGTTAAAAGTTAGGCTTACAGAATTTTTTTTCTGGTATTAGACTCATTGAGGTCCAGCATACAAGGGAAGTAGTGCTATTTGATTTACGTAGTTTAAACACTTTTATCCTATTCGTTCAATTTTTTCCATGAACAGAAATTTCAAACATGTTGATTTATAAACAAACGATATTTTTTATTTATAGAAAATGATGTATTTACCTCTTCCTGACCTTTTAGATAATGGAGTTTCCTACACTAGACAGGATATCAAGCACACTCCCTTTATATATACAAGGTATACACTCCCTTTATATATACAAGGTATACACTCCCTTTATATATACAAGGTATACTCTCCCTTTATATATATACAAGGTATACACTCCCTTTATATATATACAAGGTATACACTCCCTTTATATATATACAAGGTATACACTCCCTTTATATATACAAGGTATACACTCCCTTTATATATATACAAGGTATACACTCCCTTTATATATATACCAGGTATACACTCCCTTTATATATATACAAGGTATACACTCCCTTTATATATCCCTTTATAATTATATACAAAGTGTGCACATATAAAAGGTTCCCACTTACATTTTGAATTCCAGAGCTCTCAATAATTTTTGATACATGATCCATCTTTGATACATGATCCATCTTTGATACATGATCCATCTTTGATACATGATCCATCTTTGATACATGATCCATCTTTGGTCAATGCAATGTGTTTAAAAAATGTTCAGCTTAATAGCAGTAGTAGATTTACATAAAATAAGAGAAGAAATCGTAGGTAGGGACCTTCTTTATATAAATACAAGGTATACACTCCCTATATATAATTAAATATAAAATACAATGCATATTTCATATTCTCTTATATTTAACAAATTTTAAAAGTGAATTTTATCTGCCTGAAAAATAGATTTGTTTTAAAACGTTTCTTTAATTCTTTTTAAGTTTAATTCCAATATAGTCTGCTAATCCTCGAATCTCCGGAATTTTGTGCAAAATCTTCTGGAATTCTAATTGTGAATTTTATTTCAATTTCTTAAAACGATTTGTTTTAAACTGTAGAGAGAAGAAAGAAAAGAATTTGGGAATATATATGATGACACCCCTCCCCCCTCTTCAAATTCATGTTGCCTCTCATCTAATAGTGTAACAATAACATGAATAGTGTACCAATAACATGAATAGTGTACCAATAACAAGAATAGTGTACCAATAACATGAATAGCGTACCAATTACGAATAGTGTAGTATTCGAAGATCTTTCATATTTCAATCTATAAATTCTGTTACATCAAATAATCTACATGACTTTGAAATATCAAAGGCTTATACAATAAGTTCCTTTGTGCTACAAGGAATATATAGTTCCTTGCTTTGTGTTACATCCTTATTATTTTTTTAAGGACTGTAAGCGTAATTTTAAGTAACCTTTCAATCAAAGATGGCATTGCCTGAATTACAACGGTACCCTTGAAACCTTTATCTGATCAATAATGTGAAAGATATTGTCGTTTTCCAAGGTTTACAAATTTATAATCTCTATATCGCTTGAATTGAAAATAATTATATTTTAATATTATAAACATCTAGATCATAGTTCATCAGAAAAAGTTTTTAATGGCACCGTTGTGAATCGGTCATTCCCATCTTTGCATGCAAGGTTACTTGAAATACCACTTACATTAAAATGCCAAAATCTAGTGACTATTGAAATGTTCAGGTTATTTTTATTGTTGTTTTGAAGATAATGGTATATATGATATAATATTTCGTTTTAGTTTTGACTCTGGGTTAACCCTGAGCTATGGAGCAGGAGAACTTCAAACCTCCAACTTAGATCCAGGTACCTTATACACCAGACCTTTTAAACCTGTGTTTTGAGCTCCTTCGGCACTCACACGATTCATCTCCACTCGATCATATAGACGTTGGATACTTCATTCACACTGATCCAAGGATTGCAAACTCTTACGCAAAAGTGACATCTTATTTCCACAGAGTTGAGTTCAAAAACCGGTTTCATATTCTATTTGGCTGATTTTCTTAGTAGGAATTGGCGCATTCCGGGTTTTGATGAGAACAAGACTAAAACCAACCAAGGTCGGTTTTATTTTCATTGGGCCTATCTCCTTAAGTTGAGCCGAAGATTTTGCAGCTGTCAAATATTAATTTCCAAGTAACAGTGCATTAAACAGGCGTTTTCTGTAATCCTTGTAACCAAATTTGTCGTTGTAATTTCAAGTTACCCCTAGTTAAAGAGAGGTATGTTACGCTTGAAACCTTTCTCTTTTTCTAGTTTAAATAGTGCTTTATTCAGATAATTCTCAAACGTTTCTGTAGCAAAAATACGTGATTTCCTTTTATACAAAAACCACAACTGAGAATAATCAAATTTTTAAAGTTTAAAAATGATCTTATTTATTTTTGAGCATACAAATTAAATGTCATCAACGGAGGGCAATTATTTCAATATTTCCTTTAAACATTAGTTGAGAACATAATATTCTGCTTAGGAAGTGAACCAACAGAGCAGCTAAACCTTACTGCCAGCTGCTCCAGGAGTAACTATGAGCTGTTTACAGATCATTTAACAGCTGAACTAATAGAAAACTGCTCTTGGACAGAGACAGAGGTATCATCAATTATTAACCCTATCCAGATTGTCTAATATAGTTTTGGGGTGAATGTTTTCCGCCCCCCCCCCTAATATGTGTCCAATTATGTTTATAAGTTAGTTTGCTAAATGTCCCTGTCCAACTGCAAAGTAAAAAATGGACCTCTTTTTTAAACAAATTTTTCCCCATATTTTTTGTAAAAAATATTTTACCTCTAAATTTAATTGTTAGAGTGGTGGAGAGGTTTTATAAAAATCCAAAATGTTTAAAAGAAAAATATGGTTGAGCGCTCTAGTGTAAGCCATTTTTAAGTTGTGGAAAACAAACACGGGGGGGGGGTGTCGGTAAACATCTCCCTCCCCCCTGTATGCTTTTACACTTTACAAACGCGTTTGAGTTTTCAAGAATCTTTTTAAAAACACCAAAAAAGGTCCACCACCCGTCTTTCATATCTCTATTCTATTTAGGATCCTCCACCAGTCTATCATATCTCAACACTGAATATATCTCCAGTAACAGAACCATTCTATATAGACCAGGTATAGATAGATGGATTACATGGGACATTCGTTCAACACTGGAATTTAATCCAAACCTGACACAGAGAAACACAGTAGGAACTAGTTCTATGCTGGAATGTAATCCAAACCTGACACAGAGAAATGCAGGGGAAACTAGTTCAAAAATTGAATTTGGTCCAAACCTCACAAAGATAAATGCAGGGGAAACTAGTTCAAAACTGGAATTTGGTCCAAACCTGACACAGAGACACAGGAGAAACTAGTTCTATGCTGGAATGTAATCCAAACCTGACACAGATAAATGCAGGGGAAATTAGTTTAAAAATTGAATTTGGTCCAAACCTCACAAAGATAAATGCAGGGGAAATTAGTTCAAAACTGGAATTTGGTCCAAACCTGACACAGAGACACGGGAGAAACTAGTTCTATGCTGGAATGTAATCCAAACCTGACACAGATAAATGCAGGGGAAACTAGTTCAAAATTTGAATTTGGTCAAAACCTGACAAAGATAAATGCAGGGGAAGCTATTTCAAAACGCAAATTTGGCCCAAACTTGTCATGACACAAATAAATACTGGAATTTGTTCAAAACCTGATATAATGCAGATAAAAACAAGGGAAACTAGTTCCACACTGAAATTTGATACAAACCTGACAGAGATAAAAATACAGCTTTGAATTGGTCAAATATTTAGAAAAGATCTATAGATGAGTACAGGGTAAATTTTTGTTCAAAGATATTGGGGTTTAATGGTAAATGTTGAATTGTTAAACTGCTCACACATTATATTGTGTTTAAATGCTCCCAGTGTTCCAATTTGTCTCCAGTTTGAATATTTAACTGAATATTGGTGGAACTAGAATATATTCTAGTAAAATTCCAATAATGGGACTGTAAGCGTAATTGTAAGTGACCCTCCATGCAATGATGACAATGCTTGATTTACAATAATGGTGATCAAGTATGAATTAGATGTCCATGATTTTGTTTTGTAAAACCGTTTATTTTTTGTGGTTTTCTACAGTGTATCCCAGATATATGAATACATAGCAAGAGTTTTTTATAATGTCGTATCACATATTCAAGATCAAATGCCGCGGAAAAATGAGTTTAATATTAATATATGAATTGCATTCATATTTCAGGGCTATTAATTTACCTTGAATTAAAAATAAAAAGAAGTTTTTTTAGAATTATCAAAAAACTTATGACGGTCAATGTATTCATATATCTGGGATTCACTGTACGCAAAAGTGACTTGCGAGTTGGGCATTTCTTTCAAATTTGTAATCAGGTTAAAGTTTTAAAGATACCGTTGTAAATCAGGTATTGTCATCTTTACACGAAGGATCACTTAAAATCACGCTGACAGTTCATTTAACCCTTAAAATGCTTGACGGGTTTGGATACAATTCTATAAAATCACTGTTCATCTATCATCTTCAATCACTGTTCATCTATCTTCTTTATCTAAGGCGACCCTTTAATTGAAAATTGCTAAATTGCTATTTAGAAATTTCCTCCCGTATTCTGTATTGAGAGAGGCACTTTCATTTTCTTTTCCCTTCTAATTTTCTTATACTCATTTATGTAGGCGTTAATTTAAGTGACATAAAGTATTCATTTTCAATGTTCATGTATGTATAGTTGTGTATGTCTAAAGAACACATTTAATTTATTTTTATTTTTATTGATTGTGTACTTATTGTAGAGTTCTTTGGAGCCTGAAGATGAAGCAAGAGGAACCAACATCCTAGATTTAAACAAAGAAAATAAGATATTTAACAAAGAAGAAAAGGTCTTAAATACAGAAGAAAAAGATTTAAAGAAAGAAGAAAAATTTGTCCTCAAAGGAGAAAAGAAGAAACTTTGTGTGACGGAAGAAGAAATACAGAAAACCTTATTGAAACTTAGGTACATATGGGTACATATAGGTACATAATCAATAAAATATTGACTTTAGGCAAGGTCGTTATCCTTATACACTGATCCTTATACACTTGCATCTTGCATCGGAAATGATTCAGACATCCAGTACATTGTACACATTTTAAAAAGAGCTTTTAAACCAAAAATGATCTGGACTTTGATTCTGTATCCTTAACAGAGGGATATATTCTTAACTTGATGGATTAAATAGTTATAAAAATTCGGGGCACTCATCTCAAACCAGTCTTGGGGGCAGATTAAGTCTAAACAAAGGGCAACGACAACGAATTAAAAACAACATTGCTATATGTTTATTCATGTATGTATGAGAAGTACCTCACGATGGAGGGAAGACACTAGAGATGTTAACGACAGTGTAAAGTAACGTAAAATGTACGTTCTTGTATGTTACGTTACATTAACATGAAAAGTTTGGATATATTCTACATAACATGAACGTTGAACGTTAACATTATAGGAGCTTATACCTATAAACGTTAAATTTAAACGTTAACGTTAGAGGTACATACCCATAACTTTAGCCATTTGTAGTAATATTAACATTATTTTTCTAATATCTAAAACACGTTTGAATTTTAAGTTATGAAAATTTAATATAATATTTTAGACCTTTACCTGTTAGTGATGGGGACAAGATTCCCCCTTGCAGAACTCCGAAGGATTCTCTCGTCTCATTTATAGAAGAATATCTCTTAAACAATGTGTCATGTTTAGCAGAAGCAATAGCTCAGGAGTTCACAGATAAAAGAGAAAATAAAATAAAATTAGGTAAATTACATCTAAAATCGGTCCTTTTTTATGTAATTTATTTACTAAACTGTTACAAAGGAATTGAGTCTTTGTCACAAACTCAAATGTATAATTACTATTTTTTGGAATCTGATGGTGTAGACCTTTTCTATTTGCCATTTAAAATCAGAGTTTGTGGCAAAGACTCAATCCTTTTTTCCTGTTTTCTAACCAAATTTTTCAATAAGCTTCTCAAAAATACTTATTTTGCGCTATTTTGCTGAATTGCTAAGTTGCTCTTTTAATATGGTTCCTTTCATAAACTCTGGAATTTGTGGCCAAGACTCTTTCTTGAAAACAAATAATTTGTTGATAAAACATCTAAACAAAACTAAGTTGTTTTTTTTATTTATTTTTAATCACCAAATATCAAGATGATGATGATTAATGCTTTTTAAATTTTCAAATTACATGTTTACGTATTTCTATTTAATCAGGTTCAAATAATACACAATCAATACCACATGGACCATCCAAGCCAACCAAGTCATTGGACGAAGAATTCAAAGATTGCTTTGATGCTTGGAACGTGGACACAGCTTCAGAACCGGTTTTTGGATTATGGCGGGATCCTGGAGAGTCTGCCATCTTGGCGGATTATCAACTGAACAAATCCAGTTCTCAACTTCCGGTTTCATGGTCCAGTGTAAAGTACTCTAAACATATCTGCTCAGTTAAATGTCCAAAGTCTAGAAAACGAAAAATTGATTGAATCCAAAGTTTTTAAATGAATTGAGTCTTAGGCACAAACTCTGAATTTATAATCCCTATATCTTTGGAATCCAATGTCGCAAATCTTTGATATTTCAAACTTACATTATTTGATCTAACAGAATTCATAGTTTGAAATATCTAAGGTCTACGACATTGGAATCCAAAGATATATGGGCAGAGTTTGTGGCAAAGACTCAATTCCTTTGCCTTTAAATGTGGATTTTAGAAAATTGTGATTCCTCAAAGCTTAAATTTTTTACCTCACGGATGTTAACTTTACAATGAAACCATAACACAAAAATTCTTCTTTAAGGATCTCATTTTTTGTTCTAACGATTTTATTGCACCAGTCTGTACGAATTTATATAAATTCATCAATAATAACATATAAATTATCATATTTTGTAAAAATTTAAAATTTAAAATATTGCCTAAAATATATTAAAACAAATAGTGCAATCTCAAAAATGCTGCTTATTTTAGAGACGATTCCTCCTTATCAAACTTTTATGTTTCTTTGGACTCACGTGACTAGAAAGCTATGAAAAAAAGCTTGCAAGAGCTCTTGATGTTTAAATATTGAGACTGAATTCTTGAAAGTTTGACAATTTGAGGGATTAAACATAATCCCGGAAATTATGAATTATATTATACTGAAACATTATTAACATTGTGGTATAAGATTTAGGATATTTTATGATTTGATACGACTTTGTGACCTCGCAGCTCTTCTAGTTTGGATTTTACGCAGAAATACGAGAAAAGCCAAATTATCCGGTTTCATAGCAAAAAATTCAAAACTGTTTTGCTCTTCTCAATAGGTCATCAATAAGAGTGATGGTTGTAAATATTGTAAGATTTCAATCTGGCGTGCAATTGTCAGAATAATTCCTGTATTTTTATGTTCGCAATCCCATTATGTCATGTCCGGCTAACATCCGGTTTCAGACTAACTTTTAAATTGCACTGTTAACCGTGCAATTTAAAAGTTTGTCTGAAAAAGGATGCAAAGGCTGAAATTGTTATTTGTCTGTAAAAAATTGATTACTTTCAACATGTGGTTTCTTTAGAAAAGTGGTTTTGCTAAAAATCCGCAAATTCATTTTTACAAATACAAAACAAGAAGAAAAAATGGTGGCATGGAAAGCATAATGTAAAAGCTAAGAAAGTAGCGTGAATCGCCTTGCAAGCAGTTTTTTCTTGTCTATTACCAAGAGAAATGGTATTCTTTGAATCCTCGGCATAGAAATTGATATCAGAAATATGTACAAAAATCTAATCAGAAAAGATTTGAGTCCTTGTCACAAACTCTGATTTCGTAATCCCTATATCTTTAACCTTTTGTTCGCATTTAACTGTTATACAAGTAAAAGCTGCCCTTGTTATCTATATTATGGGCTAGGTTTGATTGGGATTATATCTGGGCCAAGCTCTGCGGCCATTAATCTCGGCCGAGTGCTGCGGCTAGGATGGGATAGGGAACCGAGCGTTGCGGCTATTAATCACTTAGTTGTTAAATCGTGCTAAACTTTTCAGAACACTTCATTACTTCAGGATTAGTCTTTGTTCCCGAGTACAATCTCCTCATGTTATATATATTTAGGTGGGTAAGACCTGTTCTTCAGGATTAGTCTTTGTTCCCGATTACAATCTCCTCATGTTATATATATTTAGGTGGGTAAGACCTGTTCTTCAGGATTAGTCTTTGTTCCCGAGTACAATCTCCTCATGTTATATATATTTAGGTGGGTAAGACCTGTTCTTCAGGATTATTCTTTGTTCCCGAGTACAATCTCC